>NW_026938999.1:0-87472 GCF_032062105.1 Saccostrea cuccullata | reverse complement strand
TATAGTATTTGTTTGTGATACCCCCCCCCCCCCCTTTTTCGAAATATGGTTTATGAAGTCCTGTTTTGAAACCATTTATTTCTTCGTTAAAGATGTTTCTAGGTAAGTTTTCAAACAATTTATCTGGAAACCCCACCCCTTCCTTTAAAAGTGTTAAAATTGACATTTTATACCATAATGTTAAGTATTATTTATATCAAAGAATCTCATCCAAACCGTATCAGAACTTCATCCAAACCGTACACAGTTTTGTAAACACTGGCATCCAAACATGTTACGTTGTTCTATAGAATGTCACCATCGGAACAGTTTCTTTGCATTATATTCGTGGATTAATGGCAGAGCTGCAGGATAAATAATTACTTTTAAACACAGGCTGTCTCTTAGTTGTAAAATTACATACTACAGATTCCATTTAATAAGACTAAATCCTTTCGATGAGTCGAAGCGGTTGATTGACTCCGCCATATTCACTGCATCCAAACATGTCACAACCGGCGCGGATACCCGACAGTGTCGAAGGGGCACACTAAAAACGGGATATACTAGAGACCTGATATTTACCTGACATTTTAATTTTTAATTAAATGGTAATATTGAGTATTTTAAATTACTTATGTACAGACTTTATGACTTCGAGGCATATGCTATACAAAAATTAATTGTTTGGAACATTTACAGACAAATTTGAATCAGGTCAAATCAGTGTTTAGTACATCGCGTCTTTAGTACCTTCCTATTTCCCACAATGCCGCGCGTTGTTTACAAACAAGCGCGAAAAAATCCTCTAAACTAGGTACTAATTATTGTTGTGTACATCATCACATTTAAAAATTATTTGAATAAAAAGAAAACAAAGAAACACCGAATCAAAACCATATCTTTTAGATGCATCAACTAAAAATGTGCACATGTATGCAGTAAAGGCTTGGCTGGCTATAGTAGACAACTTGTTCCTGAAAGGTTTCTCACATACATGTACTTGTTTTATAAAAAAAACAATTAAATATAGCTGGAAGTTTATTTCTTTTTATATCAAATTACAAGATTTTATAAGTTCGAAATTATTTCAGTCAAACTTTTTCATAATATACCAATATTTTTAGCTATCAGAAAAAGCGTGTATGAGCTATTAACTCCCTAATTATAGGGGCCAGCCCCTTTTCGTTAATCAAATATGAAAGCTCTCGTAATTACCCACAACTTTTGTTATATATTTCTTACCAAATTATTCTGGGTTTAAAAGTTATTACACAAAAAGTAGCAAAAATTCAAAGAAAAAAAATTACTAAAATTTGCCGTTTTATAGCTTCCAAACTTTAAGAAATCAGCTATATAATTTTATCGTTGTGCACATCTACAATGTATTGGCTACAAGTTCTCCAACTTTCGTGTAAATATCTTATGTCATTTTTAAGATTTTCAGTGGAAACGAGACATCAAAAATTTTCAATTAAAGGGCAATAACTCACAAATAAAGGCATGCATAAAAAAACTGAAAACAGGTTTAAATAGGTTTAACTACAAGCTATCTATCCTGAAAGTTTCATAACGATCAGTCCAACGGTCTTTGAGAAATCGCCTGTCAAAAGTCGAGCGGGAAAAAAAAAAAGAATAATAAGAAACAATAGAATAACAGTAGGGTCTTCCGAAGGAAGCGGAAGACCCTAATAATAATCTTAACCATCAGAATCAGTAGAAGGTCTTCCGTTGGAAACGGAAGACCTTAATAATAAAAATAGTGGAAAAGAAACCTAAGAATAACAAGAAGGTCTTCCGCTGAAGACGGAAGACAAGACGGAAGACCTTAACTAGAAACGATCTCGTTGCGAGCAACGAGAGGTCTTCCGTCCGATTCAGGAAAAGAACCTAAAATCGAGCTGAAAAAGTGATAAAAAAATTTGGTCACAAAGGGGATTGAACCCAGGTCGCCAGCGTGAAAATCCAACGCGCTTTTTTCCTCTTTATTCCCAACACGCTTAAATTACGCGTTTGAGTCCACTGCTCTTAATGTACTTGAATATACTTCTTCAACAATACACCTGTCTAAGAATCACGAACGGCGCACCACTATTTATAATTTCGCGCCAAATGCCACAAGTTATTCTGCGTGCATTTTCTTTGGAATGTTTCATTAAATAGGTGTGATAGCTTCAATAGAATAAGGAAAAAGGAACGTTCTTTCAGCCTTAATTTTGAGGTTTAGAAAATATATTTAACAGATTGTAAATATTCTATATCTTATATAGGTAAGTAACACAAAAAGTGAAATCGTAATCATTTTTAACTTTTTTTAATGACCCGTTTATCCCCAAGTGAACTAACCCGATTCTTTACACCTTCATGAAAAAGTAGAAATGGTTCGATGAAAGACATGTCTCGCCATTTGACGGTCAAGGAATCAGATTTCATTTATGTTCAATGTTCAACTTTAAATGTCTTTGAGAAAAGAATGTTAATATAAACTCCATTAGACGATCTTATTTAAAAAAGGTTTTCTTATTTCTGTCTTTTGTATTAGTTTAATATGACTCAAGTGTGCATGGGAAACACAGTGGTTACGTTTGACGTGTAAAAACGAATAAATTTTGAATACTGCACTAAATATAGTTATGTATACAGTACACCTGCAACAGTACACCTGTCTAAGAATCATAAAAAGCGGGCCACTATTCATAATCTGGCGACAAACACCACGAGTAAATATTCGTGCCTATCCTTTGGACTGATCTATCAAATAGGTGTGATAGCTTCAATGAAATTGAATATTGAATTACAGTGGAGCCTCATTTATCCGGACGCTTTGGTTCCCAGTCAATTTGTCCGGATATATGAAGCGTCCGGATACCTGAATCACCAGTAAAACAAGACAAAATAGCATTAAAAAAATTCCGTTCCGATGAAAAATCGTCCGGATACTGAAGCATCCAGATATCTGGCGTCCGTATATCTGAAGGTCCACTGTATACAACTTCTTATCGCCTTTATTTTATACGGCGTTCAGAAAGTATAAAAATTTAACACATTACACACACATATCTAGCCCAATTACACTAAAGCAGTGAAACGGAAATTAAGTTTTAAGATTGTCACTGAGTTGCAGCGTACTAATAGGTGAAAGTCCACGTAGTTTTTTTTACTTTTCATGTATCATTTAGTCAAACGCTCAGCTGCCTCCATAAACCCTTACTCGCGAAATGGCGGAGTTGACAGAGACAGCCGCCATCTTGGGTCCGCTTCAGATTTTCAAATATTAATATCTAGAGTTCTGATTAACCAATATCCAAACAACTTACATAGTAAGCATCAATCAAAAGGTCTCTATTATCATTCCAAAATAAATAAAAAAATGTTGAAAAACAAAAAAGTTAGAAAATACGCTTTTTTCTATTCGCATCTCCTGACGACAGGAAGTATTGACGACGAACTAAACGTTGCGTCCTGGATAGTATCTATCATGATCTATAATCCCTGAAAGTTTCACATTCATATCTTTTACCGATTTTGAATTTATTCGCGGACAAAATGTCATTTTAAAATCAGGAAATGTCCCTTAACTTGGCACCAGATAAGACTTTTCAAAAAATCGCTCAGATAAATCAAGTTCATGTTACGACTCATCTTTTGTTAAAATTTCATGTAATTCCATCCAGTAGTCTTCGAGAAATCGCGTGCACAAAATTTTGGAAAAAAAAAATAATAATAAGAAACAGTAGAATCACTATAAGGTCTTCCGTGAAGACGGAAGACCTTAATTATAAAAATAGTGGAAAAGAAACCTAAGAATAACAAGAAGGTCTTCCGCTGAAGACGGAAGACCTTAATAAAAATAGTGGAAAAGAAACCTAAGAATAACAAGAAGGTCTTCCGCTGAAGACGGAAGACCTTAATAACAGTAAGGTCTTCCGCTGAAGACGGAAGACCTTAAAAATAGTGGAAAAGAAACCTAAGAATAACAAGAAGGTCTTCCGCTGAAGACGGAAGACCTTTATTATGCAATAACCCTGTGAATCACTGCGCAATACATATTTACTGCTTTGTGAACACACCAGAAGACTGACCTAAATTCAGCCCACTAAAATCGCATTAAATCCTAATACTAGTTTAATTTTATGCACATGTACATGTATTAGAGTGTACTTTTTCGTACACCCTTTAAAGGGTATATTTATTAGAAGCTCGGTAGGGTTTCTAAATAGGAATGAAATAGATGGATAAATTGTCCCTTATAGTCTTCGTAATTATAGCTTTGATAATTTTTCATCCGTTGAGTCGTTTTTGTGTCCGGGATAATCAGACAAAGTCTTATTTTTAAAAACTAGAATGGTAATAAACTTAGCAAATTTTATGGCATTCCAACAACCGTTTTATTAACTGATTAAGATGTAGTGATCTTTTGTTTTTCTTTTTTCCTAAAATACATATATTCGTTTTACTAATATAGTTATTTGTTAACTATGTAAATTTTATTTTCAAACATCGGAATAAGTCTACTTTCATTATTTTCACTCTGCAAAAATCTCCGCTAGGGTCCCTGTGTGTTTACACAGACAAGCAGCAATAGCCTGTGGCTATATATAGCCACCGTCTAAAAAGGATGGGTTTTCAAATATACACCGCAAAACACGATAGAACTTGACAAATGATCTACATGATAAACGCAAAACACGATAAACGGAAAACACGTTAGAAAAAGCAAAACACGATACGATAGGATACACACACGATAAAATTGTTACTTACTTACTTATCCTCTCAGTGCCCCGGAGGACACATGAGGCTGTTCAACAACGAACGCCACTTACGGCGGTCATGTTAAAATTGTAAGGAATATCAATTCCGGTACTGTATATCTAACCACCAACATGTGTCCTGCGACATAATTCTGGCCTTACGAATGCGTCAAAATTTAATTTGAATTAGCTTCAGTTAGCGTTTACACTGAGCTAATGCGAAGAAATTTATGCACAGAACATTTTTTCGAGTTAAACTAATTAGCATTAAAGTCACCGTGTGAACGCTAAGCGAAGCTAATTAGCATTAATTTAACGACTAATTCAAATTACACTCTCCGTGTGAACAAGGCATAAATTTTCAACTCAACAAAGTGAATGATAATTTAAATTGAAACTGCGCAAACGATTATTTATACAGTACATATGGAACGCCAACACTGCCTTATAGCATACAACTATGCATTTATTATGTCAATTTATCATTAAGTGATGTGAACATATCTTTACGTTATATCCATTTTTTATGGGATGATGAAAATATATCTTAGCATCAGGTCAATGCTGCATTACATGAAGTAAATACATCGTTTCATTATGTCAGCACTTCATAACTTGAAGTCGAAAATTCATTATGTGAAGTGATAATATGTTTACATTGTGTTAAAACTTTATTACGTGAAATGAATGTTTCTTTATATCATTTCATTTCTTTAATATGCGATGTCAAAATTGCATTACGTCAAGTGAATTGTGTTTTATAATTAAACTTATCATTACATGAAGTCAAAAATCAATTCCTTTTTGAGAGTGTATATTTCTATTATATCAAAGCATTATTATATGATATGGGTTTTTCTTTATTTTACGGCGAGAGCATCATTATGTGAGGTGAACACATCTTACCTTTGTGTCAGTGCTTTATTACGTGGTGTAAAAAGTGCATGACATTATGTGAACATATCTTTATATTATATCAACACTTTATCACATTATGTCAAAACTCAATTCCGTGATGTGGATAAATAATTACTTAATGTCAACTCTTTCTTTTGTGATCTTAAAATATCTTTATATTGTGTTAACTCTTTATCATGTTGATTCCAAAAGTGCACTACCTGATGTAACAATACATTTACATTATCTCAAAGCTGTATATCTGGTATAAAATGAATGTTGACGACCTTGTTTTTATGACTGGTATTAGGGGGGGGGTCCTGATTGAGTAGGAAGAATTACAGACACAAAATATCACCCCTCCCCCTCTTTTCCCAGACATAACTTTACAATTGAAAATCTAATGTTCATTGAAAGTACAGCCCCCACCCCCACTTTTTGTTGAATTATAGTCCACTAAAAAAATTAGGACTGATCGAAGTTGGACCCCCCCCTTCCCCTCCCCGAAATAGGATTTTCAGGCTTGGAGTGAAGAATTAATTTTTTTTGGCTTCTCAAGTTTTTTTTTTTCGGGCGAATATTTTTTTCTGGCTGACCCCCCCCCCCCCTCTTTCGAAAAAAGATGATACGTCACTGGATTAGTAATTTTTTCAACCAATCCAGGGCCAGAATTCTATTATAATAATCATTAAATCACTCATCTAAATCAATTGAATATGTCTTAGTAAGCATGCATGGGCACATATCAGTAGCGGATTTGAGAATCTTGAACCCAAAAAATTGCCCAAGCCTGAAGGGGGACGGTTTATGGTTGGAGACCAAGGGGGAAAGCGGAGAAGCTCTCAGGCTTTAAAGTTTTATAAAATAGTTTTCTACTAAATTCAGCTAAACTCAATGTGAAACTAATGTAATGTCCTACAAAGTAAAAACAATAAATTTATTAATTTTATGTATATGTAGAGATGGTAGGGCGGGATTTCCCCCTCCCCCAACGCACGAGTGCACGTGTGTTATAACGATGTGTTTACACTTAAAAAAAAAAGAAAGTTCAAGACTAATAAAAAAAACGTATGACAATGTTCTAAGAAAGATCAAAAGCTAGTTTAAGACCTTTATCCAAAAAACAAACAAAACAAACAAACAATTCAAAATACGAGTAAAAAGAAAAAAAATTGCTGCACGACTCATAATATTTGAATTTTTTAATTATCAGATTAAAGTAAACGCCATTGAATTTCGACGTGACTTTAATTCACAGTCGCAGTGTTAAGGCTTTGCACGTTTCAGATTGTCAATCCTTTGTCGCTTAAAATTTTTATTTAAAGATGCCATTCCCAAATTGCTGAGATTTCTTCTACAACAATTTTCTCTCCCGCCAATTTAGTGCTTGCGGAACGCGGAAAATACGTTATGCTCATATAAAAGCCGAGGATACCCGTGTTCGCATAACGCAATAGTGAATCGACATAATGTAGTAGTGTAAGTTAATATCATAAAGAATTGACATAATGTAATGATTGGTTAACACAATGTTATTGTTGTTTAATAAAATGTCATGAACAGTAAACATAACGAAATGCAAGAATGTGTAAATGTCATAAAGTGTTGACATAATGTAAAGGAAGGTTTACACGATGCATTAGTAGTGTGGGATAATATCATAAAGAATTGACACAATATAATGGAAGGTTGACACAATGCAGTAGTAGTGTGGGTTAATGTCATAAAGAGTTGACATAATATAATGGAAAGTTGACACAATGGAATAATAGTGTGAGCAATGTTGTAAAAAGTTGACATAATGGGACCGAAGGTTGACACAGTGTAAAAGTAGTGTGAGTAAATGTCATATAGAGTTGAATTTATGTATTTAGGAAAGTTCACACAATGCAATAGTAGTGTGAGTAAATGTCATAAAGAGTTGATATAATGTAATAGAAGGTTGACACAATGTAGTAGTAGTGTGGGTTAATGTCATAAAGAGTTGACATAATATAATGGAAGGTTGACACAACGCAATAGTAGTGTGAGTAAATGTCATAAAGAGTTGACATAATGTAATGGAAGGTTGGCACAATAAAATAATAGCAGAAGTAAATGTCATAAAGTGTTGACATAATGGAACCGAAAGTTGACATAATGTTATAGTAGTGTGAGTAACTGTCTTATGGAGTTGACATTATGTAAAAAAGAAAGTTCACAAAATGCAATAGTAGTGAGAGGAAATGTCATAAAAAGTTGACATAATGTAATGGAAGATTGACGCAGTGCAATTGTTGTGTTCTGCTATAAGGCTGTGGCGGCGTTCCATAGTACATGTATATTTTGTGTGTGTGTGTGTGTGTGTGTGTGTGTGTGTGAACGAATTTATAAATCATTATGGTAGAAACCATGTAAATATTATATAAACGAATTTCTAAGCTGTACAAATATTTTCTAAATTGTACATATAATTTTCAAAACATTACAAAGTAATTGGAAAACAAAATCCTACAAACGAGTTTATCAACTGTGAAAAAAGAATTTTGGCACTCATGCGCTGTCATAGAAATATAGATGTAGGTCATTTCAGGTAATCAATGCTTCTTTATCTCGCTCTTGCATTGAGATAATCTGAAAAAATTCAGAGGATTAGAATGGCAGGCAAAAAAAGTACGTTGGTTGTCAAAATGTAGAATAACTGGAAAATAATGTAAGTAAAGGAACTCTGCCAAATGTCGAGATTATAATCTACTTTCGTTTTGAACAAATATTGAGCTGTTGATGCCAATGGATTGAAACACACAGACCATTCTTTGTCTTATTTATTACTAACGTACGTCGTCATATACATGTATCACTGCAGTATCTGTAAATAGAATACTTTAAATTAAACGTAATACACAATGTTAAATCCCCTTAAATTACTATTGCTTGTTAATTAAGTCTGTAAAAATATGCCTTTTTTCTTCCTCTTGATATCTTATTTAGATTTTAACTTGCCATCGACGTTTACGCAGTAAGCTATTAACAAGATTATCAATTTAATAAAGGAAAAGCCCTGTTTGCAATACCTATCGGGATCTCCGGAATCAACAAGAACATAATTTTTAATTAGAAAATTTGAATAAAAACTATTTATTTTTCATAAAAAAAACATTGACCTCCCTTTGAAATATTTTGCCTCAAAACTTATCTTTTTTAATATCATAGGTCATTAAATTTAAGGTAGGATTCTTCTATGATTTCGGACTAGATGAATTATTCCAAGTATATTTGCTTATGTGTCTTATGTATTAAGATGTAAGATATTTAAAAAAAATCATATTTTTCTTTCCTCATCACAATTGTACAATTAAATAAAAATGGTAATCCGCGTTTGAAAACTAGCAGGGACTATATTTTTGGCGGAATTGTGGCGAATGAAAATATCTAGTCTTTTCGGCCTCTCAGTTATAATTTTATACAATCAAAGACTTGAAGAAACTTTCAAATGTAAGCTTAATTAATGACTAAAGTTTCTAAATATATCAAATAAATGTGATTTATAAAATTAACTAGACCTATGCTAGCAAGGACATTATTCGTTGCCACTGGCAAGTTGACAATTATGTACTTGGAATGTGGTTGTGAGAGAACAGATAAAGAGGCCATGATACAAACACACTTCAGTAAAGAAAAAAATTCTTTTCCATCGTTAAAATTTACTGCACACTTATTTATAGCGTTAAAAATTTTAGAAGTCATGGCCATTTAAAAGAAGTATTTCATATTTTGAAAGAAAGAAAAATCGTGAATTTTTTTCAGTGACGATTTTTCAAAGAGAATTTTTTCTACATAAAATTTAAACTAAACAAACAGTTTGAAGAAATGGGATCCAAGCAAATTTAGTAAAAAAAAAAATACAAAAAACCCTTTTCTTGATTGCATGTGCTAATTCAAAACACTTTGGATCATTCGAATGCCTAATTTGATTGTGTTGTATCGTTTAATTTCAGAAAAATGACCAAGAAGAATTTCTCAGACTTTGGTAACATTGTGGATTCCTGTCCCGGTAACAAGACAGAGTTCACAGACTCGGCTACCAGACTGGGGTGTGGTGTGGATGTGTATGGGCGGAGTCAATACGTCTGTGTTCCCAATCACCAGAGGTCAAGTCTGGTGGAATTCTGTTATAAGTCAACAACTGGACTGTTTGAAAGAGGTACGTATTAATCTTGCGTATTACATCATGAATAACTCTAACATGTACTTCAGTCATTGTGATTTTTCTGCATGCAGGTAATTGTATAGAGGTTTACGAAAGTGGAAATTTGGATCAAACCAGCTGTCTTCATTTCACAGATGGATGTCCTGAGAACCATTTCTTTCCCTCTGACCTGTACAAATGTGAGTTTGAACCTAATCATGATCAATATAAATCAAGTGAACATCGAAAACTACAATAAGAAGGCAGTTTCTGTGAAATACAGACAATAATATCCTTTAAAATATATAAGAGAACAGTAGAATAAATTGAAAGGGAGGGATATTGTCGCTTTAAATGATTTTTTTTTTACAGTTTTAATATTTGTAAAATGACTTTGCGAATTCAAACAATAAAACCAATATTCGTGTCTGTGCTGCAATGTAGAGTTGTCAATAATTTAACATGAATATTTAGTAATTGCGATTGTATATGCTATATTATGTGTTTCTGTATATCTGGTAGAATCTAGACTAAGAATACTAGTACTTCTTCCTTTTGCTACAGTCCCGGCTTGTCAACGAGTCAATCTTCAAGAGCAATGCTTTTTTGCGGATCCTGCATGTCCTAATATCACGTAAGGAGATGGAGATCGGGAGATCATGTTAATGGCAGTTATAAAAGGGGGGCCATTATGTTAAGTTGAAAAACAATCACTACTTTAAATTTTGCATACAGAAAATTAATGGGAACATTTTTTTTGTTTTGGTTGAAAGCTGTGTAAAATTCTCGCATCATTCTCTTTAGCCAAAAAAACCCTAAAAATATAGCTTTACGTCCCAGCAGGCACGCAACGTTGTTTCAACGTTGAAAGGAGGTGGAATATAGGTTGCAACGTTGATCAACTATATCTCAACGTTGTTTCAACGTTGAGGTTTCAACGTTGAATCCTCAACCTTTTTTCAACGTTGAAACAACGTTGAAGGTACAACATATTTTCAACGTTGAATGTTCGTCGATATATCAACGTTGAAACAACGTTGAGGCTGCAACATATTTTCAACGTTGAATGTTCGTCGATATTTCAACGTTGAAACAACGTTGAAGCTGCAACATATTCTCAACGTTTGATGTTCGTTAATATTTTAACGTAGAAACAACGTTGAAGCTGCAACATAGTTTCAACATTGAATGTGCTCGTCGATATTCAACGTTGAAACAACGTTGAAGATTCAACATGTTTTCAACATTGAGTATTTTCTGATTATGTAGAGATTAAACAAGGTTTAAAAATGCAAAGTTGACTGTCTCTTGATTTCAACGTTGAAACAATGTGGAAGATGCAACATATTTTCAACTTTAGGAAAGTTAGGAATTATTAACGTTGAAACAACGGGTAACAAGTATTGAGCACTTTAGTTTTTAAGTTCAAAATATAAAGGTGTCTTTAACTTCTAATCCATGCGATTTTTCGCAATATACACACAGCTGTTTGCTTTGTTAGAAAATATTATATATATAATAATAATACTTAATAAATGAAACGCATACATTATAAATTGATTCACTCAAAAGAGTTGTGCCAATAGCTAGTACCATTATAAAATTTTAAATATTAGTTTATATGAAGCATGGCATCTGCATTTAACACTTTATTATAATTATGTTTCAAAAAAGATTATTTTTTAAAAAAAAATTGTGAGTGCTATTTTTTTTTGACATATTTATAGAATATGTTAAATATAAACTTTTTATAAATAATATCTTTATTCAACATCTCACTGTAATTCCATGTTAATATAGAATTAATAAATAATTATTCCGAATTAATGTTCTTAAAATTAGACTCATATGGATCCGTGCCGTATACTCTTGTGCAGATTATACGTATACAGAGCGGATCTAAGAAGTCTTATTTTATTAGATTGTGCTTTTGTTGTGTGTATTAATTCTAGAATCTTTCTTTTCACAAAATATTAAAAAAATTCAAATAAACTCATAAGAATTTTCACACTGACAATTAACCCCGGTCAAGTTGCATTACTTAAGATCCACTCCCCAAAAACCTTCGAGATATCAGATAAGGAGAGCCTCTCGCTTAGTTGGTCAGTTTCAGTGTCAGGATAACCTTGTTATGCAATTTTCTTGCTGGGCAGAGTATAGCTGTTTGCAGCTTATCTAGGTCAAAATTTGAATTCAACTGATGGACAAAATGTGCGCGTCTCCTTGCTGTTCATATTGAATGTGTTTTCAAGCTATTATACACAAGGATTAAGGCTGGAATATCAACTTCTGATCAGTAAGTATTATTTCCTTTTCATGAATTTAAGAAATTAAGTTTTTTTTAGTATCTGTTCATCATTTAATTCTTGTTTTATAAGTACATGTATATTTGAAATCTGCGTGAAATGCACAACCTTGGTTCTTGTATTATGTGTTTTGTTGATATTCATTTGGTTATGAAATATAAGCTAGTATACTAATATATTATACAATTTAACTAATTGTAGTTCGTCGTAAGGTTAAATCAACCAGTGGTGCAGGGAATTGATTGTATATTCAGCCTTGATTGCATCAGATTCTTCGCCCGTGAAAATTATACAAAGGAATGCAACATTTTGTAAGTACACTATGTATATGTATGTCTATAACATTTTCCTTTAGTAATAATTACTTATAAGTATACTCATACGGAGCTTAACATGAAGTCAACTATAATTCTTTTAATCATGTTAATTAAATCCAAGTACCGGAATATATTCCTTTGTCTGATTTTTTAAATCATCCATGTATATTTATTTTTATCGTTTGAAATAACGTGTTACGTACATTTTATCGAACAAATGGCTTTAACATCTTTATTTCTTTTATCAATAGGCTTTTGCTTTAGAGGGTGGATTCTCCTGTTCATTTCTTTCATTCGTGGGACTTAACTATATGCGTGATTATAATCAATGGATCCGCCACTTTGTGGAACTTAGTAGTGCAAGGCAGAAGGCAGAACGTACTTTGAAGGACCTGGATGTGATTACTGTGACCCACTTTTCACAAGGAATATAAATTTTGTCAAGCAGTGATTTTTGAGATTCAGTGATTGAATCCGAATTTGTGTTTGTATAAAGAAATACATGTAAAATAAATTCTACCACAATCATAATACAGGATTACAACTTATCTAAATATTACGCAACTTGAATAAAAAAATTTATTAGTATTTGAAATGTATTTGTTTTTAAAGCAAAATGTAATATGAATTCAACGTGATTTCAACCAAATATCAACATTTGTTCAACCGAAAAATTTCAACCAAATCTCAACCTAATTTCAACCAATGTTCACTTTTGTTCAATGTTGATATTTAACGTTGAAACAACGTTGAAGCTTCAACGTTGCCTCAACTTTCATTTGCAACCAAAAATCAACCATAAATCAACCAAAAATTCAACCCATTTTCAACGTTGATTCAACGTTGAAAATTGACGTTGAAACAACGTTATATCTCAACGTTGACTCAACTTTCATATGCAACCAAAATTCAACGTTGATTCAACGTTGAAGTGCTACGTTGATTCAACGTTGAATCAACGTTGAAATGCCTGCTGGGGTTGGTCTTCAGAAGCTTGACCGTTTCTCAAATACGATGTACATGCATATGACCATGGTTGTGTTGAAATGTGTAAATAAAAGTCTCCTAAAGGAACTCCTATGTTGGTCATGGTCTCTCATATTCTGTCTTGCACACATGTTTTAAAGGTATTATTTTCTAATCCATTTTTAAAAGATTATAAAGTATTTCTATCTTTGCTGAGAAGTTTCACCTTTGTGAGGTTTGAAGATCAATCTATTTTTGTACCTTTAGTGAAATACATATAAGCTTTCTGATAAGGGATTCTATATCTTACATAAAAATATAAGAAAATATTACTGATTGGGATAAAAATACATTTTTTCCCTTTTACATGTAGAACAACATTAATGGATATCCAATTGCCGGAGTTATCTGGGGATGGTACAACACCTATTGGGACGATCGTAGGAAGCCTTGCTGCTCTTCTCTTTATTCTTCTCGTGTTGATAACAGTTATCCTGTGGATGAGAAATAGATTTTTAAGTATATATATTTTCTTTTCAAAGTTTTCAGCTTTATACGAAGGATGTTAGAAAAGTTCGCGGACAGGTTCTATTGTGAGCGTTCTATTTCCACAAAACCGGTTAAACTTAACAGATATAATCTTTTTTTCCAATAAATATACAAGAATTTGGTCCTCTCCGGTATTAATTGAAAAATATACGGCATTTTAATTTTGATAAATTTTGCTTCACGGAGCATGCTATATTTTGGCACGTTTACATCACAAAGACTCTTTATTAAAATTTAAAATTGCCCAATTGTGATGCCAAGAGATTTATGATATCATTTTACCTGTCGCTAAAATATGCAGAAAACGTTACTAGGAGAAATTTTGAAATAAATTGGAGAGTTTATGACTGTCCTATATCCGTTTATAAATGATCAACGCGTAAAAACGGTTTGTTCCCGTTTTGCACACATTTGAATTACAGGTAATTAAAAAATGCGTGAAAAACGGGAAGTTGACCAGGTGAGATAATTACTAAATTGCTATAGTCTACACCATACTTAGTAAATAGTTGGAAGGTGAACTTATAGTGAAAAAATAAGAGAATAAATACAAAGTTATTGTGTCTTGGCTTGGGCAATATTTTCACATTAATATTTTTTCTCTATTTCCTTTATTATTTGTTATACCTTTAATTCATTTAGAATTTTATCAAGATGGAAAAATATTCTTTTTTAAAGAAATTTTTTCCTTAATTTATAAATAATATTAAATATTTAAATTTTATTCAATAGGATCAAATATTTTCCCGTAAATAAAAAAAATTTGTATAAAACCTCTTAAGTATACATTAAGCTAAATCAGGTACATCCTGTATTCAAAGGTAAATTTAAACCAAAAAATCAGACTATAATTGCTATCAAAACACACTTCGCAGCCAAAAATCGGAACGTCATTGAGCGTCATGGAACACTGCACTACATAAGAATTATGCATGCAGACAGGAAAATATCTAAAAATAGATTAAAATGTTCAAGATGCTACTGGGAATATACTAAACATACAAAGAACAGGTTTTCAAATGGTTGTATCTGCATAAGAATAGAAAGAGTAATATTTTGAATGATTCACTCTATCAATATACTTCAATACCCCTCTATTGCATAGACGTTGCATTGCGCCTATATGGTTTTGCATATTTTCCAAACCTGATTGAACGACTGCATAGACTTTTAAAAAAAATTTAGTAGAAAATTGTAGTAAAAAAGTAATATGTCTTGATATAGATATTAAGTTTTAAAGTAGAAAAAAGATAAGAAAAATCTTAAGAAATGAAAGATTTATTGAACTGCAACAAAGCTTAAAGGGTTGAATTCTGGTTGTCACGTCGTTAAGGGGATGAAGGATGTATGGTCACGTGACTCAGTTGATTTACGTCATAATCTCTGATAAAATATGTACAAAATGAGATTGAAACCACAGCACTTGTATAATTTTTTGACTGTTTGTTTGCGTTCACCATCAAGTATAAAAATATCAGAAAACATTCAAAATTTCTTGCAAATATTACGCAGTATCAAATTACGGAATAGATTAATCCACCCTGCCGTTTCCCTACTTTGTGCGTCCGGTGCGTCTCTGACGTCATAGTGGATCTCTTAGTTCAGTGAGATCTTACACGATAAAAACGGGTAGTATAAAATCATAAAAACGGTCCATAATATGTACTTAGTAGGGTATTTTGTAAATTTCAGAACGCAAATAATATTTTTACATGGTTGTTGACGGAAAAGTTCTGTGGGTTTGTCTTATTTCGTTTATTTAAGGAATGTGTGACGTCATAGTTGAGTTTTCCCGACTCAAGAAATGTAAACATGCCAGATTTTTCTCATGATCATGACTCGTTTAATTTTGTCCCGTGCAATATTGAGCTCAGCTTCACCAATCGATATTTTTACAGTTAATCAATACAATGACGACCTTGAACTTCGACGTAAATTTTCAAATATTGAATGATAGGATTTTTTGCAAATTAATTTTTTTATGGTTTAAGTTGTCCTAAAAAAAACTCGTAAATTTCCGTTTCCAGATGTGGTGTTACAAAAGAATCTTGCTTTTCCGAATTTTTAACCCTATTCATACTCTAAAATATTTTAAAAGACACATTTCCGCTGGTATATTTTTTATCTATGGTGAAAAATTTCAATTATCGACCAAGTAATGGACCCAGAAACACGGAGAATAAAACATCTGCTCAGACACTGTGGGGTATGGTATTTGTCACTCAATATCTCAGAAATAAGTCTAGAAACGTATTGATATATCTGCTTTATAGTATGCAGGACATACTAAATAAGGTATATACAAAATATGAAAAAAATTAAATGACAGATATTTTATCAGCTAAAGGTCCTTCATCCCTTTACTTCAAGTGCTTGTTCCGTGAATCCCATAACCCCATAGTAAAAATATTTGTAAAATTTTAAGATTTTATTATATGGACCTGATTTTTTACATACTAATAAACAAAATGTAGGAATTCATTCAGACATAGGTCATACTTCACAGTACACGATAGATTTTCTGCAATTCAATGTGTCCGCGAACATTTATAACACTACTCGTATATGTGCTTTAGATTCAAAACTTGCCATTAGTTTGTAACTTTCGACAAAGGAAGACGTTTTAAAGAATTCATAAATATTATAGAAAAAATGATTTAAAAGTATACAACCCATTCCAAAGATATTGGTCAGATTTAACATGTTTAATAATATTCCGTATATAACAAAACATATAAAACAATTAATTTTTTTTTTTACAAGAGACCAAAAGCTTCTATCATATCATGCAACATGCGGTTAAGAATTAAGGCTTTGCTGTTTGAAGATTTACAGAGCCTATATATATATATATATATCGAAGCAAAATTATTTTTTGACATTTGTATTGAAGAGAGGTGGACATATTAAACTCATCTTTTATAACATTAGAAAATAAAGTGTAGCTGAACAAAAATCAATGTTGTCAATTTACGTATTTGAGGGAAACACATGCATGAATAGTATTCAAATAATTTTCCATGGCCAATTAAAGTGTTCAGAAAGATTGAATAGCTTTACAATTAATAGGAACTTTAGATATTAAGTCTCCTAATCTTAAATATAAGGTCACATTACTCTGATTACAAAAATGAACAATGACAAAAATGAAAGCATACTAATTTGCAGTTAAGAGATCAATATGCAAGAAATTCTTAGATTAAATGTTTGAAACCAAGAAAGGGGAAGTTTTGTTATGTAATGATTTTTATGAATAACGGACACCTCCGAGGTACTTCAAAGTAAAATGATGCATATATGTTTTATGTGTTGACTTAACAAATCATCCATACAATGTTGATTAACATGGCATCATGTAATTAAAACATTTATTCCCTCGTCGTTATAGGAGCTGTTTATGAAGGACGATCTACGGCAATTTCGCTTATAGATGAAAATCGTCATTATGATATAACTACTTGTGAATCCCCTCTGCTGGCTGCAAACAAAGGTATAAAAAAAGAAACAAAACAAAAGCGATGTAATCGTGAAATTTTTTGTCTTCTGTAAATGTTACAGAATCAGAACTTCTTAGTACTGAAGAATTTTATATAAAAAGATATTCGAACAGTTGTCAAGATCAGAGTCTATAAGCAATACAAAACAGGAGCAGAGCAAACACGGCTTTCCAAAATATCAGAAGTGGAATAAGGTGCCATGAGAAGAGAGCATCCCCTGCCGACTGGTTACATGCTCCTTGTCATGATCAGGGGCTAAATGAAATGTCCTTCGTCAACTTTGTGGACTAAAATATGGCATGCGGAATACCATGCAACATTTGACTCAATAAAAAATTGTATTTGCTGACAAAGTCATTGTATCGACCACAGAATCGAACTTGCAAAGCGATGACTTTAAACGAGACTGCTTATATTTTTGTTTCATCATTTTGTTCGTGAATAATTTACTTCGTTTCAGACATTGTTT
Source organism: Saccostrea cuccullata (assembly GCF_032062105.1). Taxonomy (NCBI): domain Eukaryota; kingdom Metazoa; phylum Mollusca; class Bivalvia; order Ostreida; family Ostreidae; genus Saccostrea; species Saccostrea cuccullata. The sequence goes on along the minus strand of NW_026938999.1, from coordinate 69,570 downwards.
ATACAAGAGCTTGCTCTTGCATATCGAATCAACTAATTGTCATAGAGCGTGGTTGTTAGAATACCATTAATGTCTTTTCTAATTAAAATATCCAAGTACGAGACAGATGTGTCAGACTGTGTGATATCTTTTATCTCAAGCTCACCAGGATATATATCGTATCGACATATAATTTCAAATTACCATTGTTAATTGACAGTGGGTCGTCGATATATCGAGTTGAATGCCACAGCAAGTGTTTTTTACGCATTAGATTTTGCACAAATTCTGTTTCATATGAATGCAAAAATAAGTCTGCTAATAACAGAGCGCAGTTGGTACCCATGGGGATACCAATGGATTGTTTGAAGACCTTGGTCTCCAAAAATAAGAGATATTGTCAATCAGAAACCCAAGCAGCTCATTTATGTCAACTTCAGAGTATTTGTCTTTACAACCAGAATGTGTTTTAAGAAAATAATTTTGCAAATGAATTGACATTGACCAGTTAAGACAATTTACGCGTTTCATTTTTATTGAACAAGCAGCTGTCAATGATATTAAAAAGCCTGGGCTTTAATTTATCGTGGGGTATTGTTGTGTTTTAAATTATAAAGTTTTTAAGTTTTTAAGCTGTTGATTTTGGTAAAATCTTGTGATTTTAACTTATCCAAAAGTTCTTTGGAATTTTTTAGAATCCCGATTTGATTCACGTCACTTCTTATAAAAATTGTTGCACAGTGCTTTTGAAGTTGTTTCTCCTTCATTTTCTTTTAATATCTTAGTGCGGAGTAAGGAAAAGTACTTGATTGAACATTAACTGGAACCAGCATTGTACTTTTTTTAAGGATTCTTTTAAAGTTTCGGAATCCAATAAATATATTGTAGTTCAAAATCATTTTGGTTTTTCGAAATATTAGGAATTTCAAAATACGAAATATTATACTCGTCATTATTTCATCATAATACTTCACACTTTTGTAGTTATTGGAAAATGAAGTTCTCATAGAAATAATATTTAATTTCAGGAATTATAGAGGTGAGAGAAACGGTCGTCAATGAAGATCCAGAGGAAAGAGAGGGTTTCGTATTAGAAACTGGTGACAACGATTATACTTCTGAGGTTGTAAATCAATGGATGAAAAAACAATGGGAAGAGATAAGTAAGAATAAACATAGTTAACTTATTTACGAGCAAATTTAAAAAATCTTTCTCTTTATTCATAAACTGTATACTGTGAATCACAAATTTTCGTGGGGATAAAATTTCGTTGATTCGTCATCAAAAAAAGTTTCGTTGGCATTTAATTTCGTTGTTTTGAGAGTAACCCTATTCAATATATACTCATATTAAATTTCGTGTGGAATTTAATTTCGGTGATAATTGTTAACAACGAAATAAACGAAATTTAACCCCCACAAATATTTCTGCAATATTATTATTTGGTTATTAATTTATCAAGAATAGAAATACTGCACATCGTTCATTAGAAACAGTTTTTTATTATGATCTTTTGTTATTTAAACTATTTATATGTTTTTATGAACTTCAAGTCATTTACATATTTATTATGAAGCTTATTTTTTTTCAAGGACATGCAATTACGTTTAATAAGTAATAATACAAATCAACAAAATAAACACAATAATCTTTAGCCGAAGGCTGGAGTGAGCTTTTTTTTTATCTAAATTTGTCCGGCGTCTGTCGTTGTCGTTGTCATCGTAGTCCTTGTAAACTTTTTCAAATTTTCATCTTCTTCTCAAGAACAACTGGGCCAATTTCAACCAAACTTTTTGGGTGAAGGTGATTAAAGTTTGTTCAAATGAAAGACCATGCCCTCTTCCAAGGGGAGATAATTATGAATTAGTGAAAAATTAATAACATTTATTTAAAAATCTTCTTCTCAAGAACCACTGAGCCAGGAAAGATGAAACTCATGTGAAATCATCCTCAGGTAGTGTAGATTCCAATTTGTTCAAATCATGACCCCGGGGGCTAGGGTGGGCCCAAAATGACTGACCAAAGTTTTAAATAGGGATATATATATGAGAAACTTTTAAAATCTACTTTTCAAGTACTTCAAAGTCATGGTTAATGATATTTATTTGGAAGCATCTTCAGGTAGTGTAGATTCTAGTTTGTTCAAGTCATGACCCCCTGGGGGTTAAATTTCAAGCCCACCCCACCCCATCCCAACTTCGGTGAATTTTCAGTTCTGTTCTGATATGTGCTTTTTCCTAACCGATGTGCTCAGGTGAGCGCTGTGGCCCCTGGACCTCTTGTTTTAAATAAATAAGATGATCTCCTTAAGGATACACCAAATGCTTTTTTTTTCAAGATTTTTTATTTTAATTTTAAGATTTTTGGCTGAGAAAGAGATGTTAATCACTAGTTTATAATGCATGAAAAACTTTTGCTGATTATCTAATCGAACCTCCCATTCTTATGAATATGCATAGGAATATGAATAAGTGACAGGTATCCAAAGCTGAATCTCCAAGGTGTCATAAATTTCTAGCTTTGGCAAAATTGGTTGTGTAATCATGTGTTTTTGTCCTCTACCGTAAAGTAAGATCAGACATTTGGTGGTATTATTTCAAAGGATTCAGCTTCTTTATTTATTGACCAATTTCTCTGAAAACTGGCTACATTGCACCTCAAATGTGTGTTCATTTTTTCTGATATCATGTTTAGTTCTTGAACTATTGGGGAAAATCATAAATGGGGTAATAAATTGAACATTGAAGGCCAAATGGATGTAACTTTTGAATTTGAAGATTTATAAAAAAAAAATAATCTGAGATATTTCTAAAGATTTTAAGGTTTTTACGTTCAATCTTTTATCTACCTTAAGGCAAAGTTATGACTTTTAGAGCTGGAATACAAAACAGTTGATTCATAAAATATAAATGTAATATTTACATTTAGATATGAATAAATTTTTAATTAGATGAAATGCAAGTTTATATTAGAATCATTTAATAGTAAATTTCACAAGGTTTTAGATAATATATATTTTTAATATGTTGTCTTTGATAATGAACAAATACAAGCAAAATAATTTTGCCTATTGGAAACCTTTGGTGTATCCTTAAATAAGACAACAAGATATGTTCCAACAAGTATAAAGATATTTGATGGCGTGTTTATGTCCTACTTTTTTGAAAATTCGAATGGAGGCCTTGATAGGTTTTTATTGTTTACCTAACTTCAATGCAAACGATTCTAATAATAAATTTCCAGAATCTAAAGAAATTGTAAACTTTCTGTGACGTTCAAAATTCAACCCTCCTGAAACCATCCTTATTATTTTATACAAAACTTTTCGCTTCAAATTCCATTCTTGTGCAACTTTGAATAAAACATTTAAAAATTTCGCGGTCAAACTTATTCATATAATTCATTACCAGATGGACCAAGTCATTATTTTCAAAATTTTAGGCAAAAGTTTATTTGTATCATTTGTTCTTAATCAACGTATTAAATTATTTTCCTCCAGTAATAAATCCAATATGAAAGATGAAAGAATGTATAGCATGCTTCAAAATCATTTTGCCTTTGCCCATCGCTTTAACTGAAATTGAGGGATATTAATTTTGGGCCGGTCTGTCCATGCATCCATCTGTATTTCTGTCTCTCTGTAACACTTTCGTTTCCGGTAATGCTCCACTTACCATTAAACTGTCCAAAAAATTGCAAATAAATTATAAAAACCACAAATGGATTTGACATAAAAGGGGAACACTGTTGATTTTGAGGTCAAAATTTCTAAGGCAAAGGTCATGTTATTCATAATTATGTTCCCCAAACGAAGTTGGGGAACATATTGTTTTTACTCTGTTTCTTATTATTATTATTAAGGTCTTCCGTCTCCAACGGAAGACCTTATTGTTTTCGTTCGGTTTCTTTTTCCCTATTATTATTATTTTTTTTTCTTACCGATTTTGTGCACGCGATTTCTCGGAAACGGCTCGCCCGATTTTCACAAAACTTTCAGATCTGATAGATATTCATCTGAACCTTGTCGGAAATTTTCGACGTTGATGACGTCACTTCCGGCCGTGAGATATGGACGATTTTCTGATTTTTAGAGGGTCGGCTTGTCCTGAGATCTCCTCCTAAACGACTGAAGATATCGACTTGAGATTTTCAGTGAAGTTAGAGGAAGGATAGGAGATGTGACATTTTGCATATAGAGCTTTCCAGGTGAAAAGGCATCGACGCTCGCCTGGGCTCGAAAAATTGGCTCATACGCATCTCGCAAAAATTGATACGTTTTCGTTTATATCTTTTTACCTGTGAATATTTTGTTAAGACATATACAATAAAAATGTGCAATATAGTTAGGCCTTTCATTTGATATCAAGAACATCTTCAAATTAGGGACATAGAGGGGCCAAAAGTCTCTCGTCTTAAACTCTTTAATGATCAATATTTTGTGATACATTACTGAAGCAAAGATATTCAACTTAACAATTTGCAACAAAATATACTAAAAATTTGATCATATGATACGTTATAAAGGGTCACAGGGGGCTAGAATGTTATATCTTTGACGCTTTATATCTCGAGAAGCGTGAATATTTTGATAAGCAATATTGAACAAAAGATGGTCAAAATAATGTTCCTAACAATATGCATACTTTTAATTTGTTCATTGTTTCCGTCAACACTTCCGGTGTAAACCGGAAGTACATGAAATTTAAATACATGTACATGTATAGCGATTTTTTTTATTTTCTAATGAATGTAATTGTTCATTATAGAGATTTAAAGAATGCGTAGCATCTTAATATTTTCACCGGAAGTACGGTTCGTTCAAACCGGAAGTTGTCTAAAAATGAGTATTTTCCATCGAAACTTTCAGGGATGATTACTGCTTGCTTGATGTAGAGTTGAAAGTAGTTTTGAGCACATACGGTCGCACCGGAAGTGAGGAAGTAGAACCGGAAGTTGATTGGAATTGATAGATCCTACATTTTATTTGTGTTTCTAAACATATTCTGAAGAATTCTTGTGCCTTTCTGACATTTTTTATCCTATCAGTGGAATTATCCCAACACAGGTCTTATTCCATCAGATATCGGACGGAAGACCTACTCGTTGCTTGCAACGAGATCGCATCTAGTTAAGGTCTTCCGTCTTCACGGAAGACCTTCTAGTGATTCTACTGTTTCTTATTATTATTATTATTATTATTATTTTTTTCCCCAAAATTTTGTGCACGCGATTTCTCGAAAAGTATTCAGTAGTTTTCTGTGAAAATTTCAGGAATTATGCGTCATTATATGAAGTTGTGGCATGGATAGGAATATTTGGAATACTCACCTTTGGTTCCAAGTTATTGACACTTTTCTGATTTTAAAATGCAATTTTGTCCCCCCTTTTTTTCGAAAATGGTTTAAGATATTAACTGGAGACTTGTAAGAGATTATAGATGATGACTTTTAAATGTGACGAATCACCTTTTCGTGTGTCGTCGGTACTTCCGGTTGCTACCGGAAGCGAAATTAAAAAGTCCGTATTTTCTAACTTTTTTGTTTTTCAATATTTTTCATTGATATTTAGAATTTTAATAGAGACCCTTCTTATAATGCTTACTATATAATTTGTTTGAATATTGATAAATCCAAACTCTAGAAATGAACATTCAAAAATCTGAAGTGGGTCCAAAATGGCGACTGTCTCTGTCAACTCCGACATTTCGCAATAGGGGTTTACGGAGGCAGCAGAGCGTTTGCTTCAACGAAAGTAAAATAAGGATAAAAGGAGTGTAAAGGAATACTAGGATTGTCACGTCGTTGTTACGTTGCAAACGTGTGTCAAACTATGTTTTAATCCATGGTGCTCTCAAACGTCTTCTATATTTGGTTTTGGCTGGTTCTCAAAGTAGAAAAAGAAAAGACTAAATGTGCAAATGAAATACGATACCTAGTATCTTTTACTTTTTGCGGAATAACAGATTTTTAACCATAGTTATAAGTAATAGTTAATAAGAAACATATATAGTAAGTATTAAACGTAACCACCGTTTTCCTAATGCACACTTGAATTAAACAAATAGAAAAGACAGAAATAAGAAAACAATATCTAAAAAGATAATTAAATGGAGTTTATATCATCATTATTGTCTCAATGATCTCATTCAAGTTATTAAACATAAATGGTGTCTGATTCCTTGACCGTCGTAGGGCGACACGCTTTTCGGCGAAGCAATTCAAGCTGTACATGAAAGTTTAAGTAATCGGGATATTTCATTATAGGGATAAACAGCAAAATAAAAATCAGTTAAAAATTATAGCAGTTTCACTGATTTAGTGCTAGCTATCTATATACGATATGGAATGTGTAAATGCGTTAAATATACTTTCTTAACAATGAAATTTAAGCTATACGAACATTCTTTTTTTATTTCCATTGAAACTATCACACCTATTTAATGGAACATTCCAAAGAAAAAGGCCCGAAGATTTCTTCGATTCGTTTGACGCAAAATTATGAATAGTGACCCGCCTTTCATTATTCTAAGACAGATGTACTGTTGCAGAAGTATATAAATGTATATTTAAAGCTGTGGTCTCAATAGTGTAATAGTCAGCGCTTTGGATTTTTGCGCTGGCGACCCGGGTTCAATCCCCTTTGTTTCCATAAAAAGTTATATCACTTTTCAGCTCGATTTTGCGGGGTTTTTTTTCCAGAATTGGACGGAAGACCTCTCGTTGCTCGCAACGAGTTTCTTTTCTAGTTATTATTATTTTTCTTCTTCTTCTTCTTCCTGGGTACTTTTTTGTCCGGGAATGATCTCGTAAACTATACATCCGACTAAGGTGAAATGTTTTTAGGGTCAGTAGACATGTTATGTAGATTTGCGGAACGAAGGTCATTTTGCGCGCACGTGCTTGCAAGAGCGTGCACGTGCAACATGTGAAATGACCGATTTAATTGATATTGGTGTAACTTTTTAAATTTTTGATGAAATGCTTTAAAACTTATAACATAAGGATATAGTAGAAGCATAGACAATATGACATGGTCAAAATAGCAAGATCTCACGCGCATGCACGTGCGCTTTGCTCTGATTGGCTGAAACTAAAGTCTCAATATCTTTCTTGTTTTTTGACGAAATCCTTTGAAATTTTGAAAATAGCCATGCATTACAATATCCTACAACTTGATATATAGCAATTATCATGAACACACGTGCATGCACGTGCGCTGCAATCTGATTGGCTGAAACTTTAAATAGCTATAACTCCTTTGATTTTCAACCAAACAGGATGGGATTTGGAACATAGATAGATATACTGGTCTACTACAAGAAAATATGGTCACCATGCACATGCATACACGTGCATGTACGTGCGCTGCAATCTGATTGGCTGAAACTTTAAACAGCTATAACTCCCTTGGTTTTCAACCAAACGGGGTGGGATTTAGAACATAGATAGATGTAACGGACATCTACAAGAAGGTATGGTCACCATGCTCAAGTATGCACGTGCGTGCACGTGAAATGAGCAAAATCCAAAAAACACTTGAATGAGCACATCTTTTTTAATACTTTTGGATTAAATACTTTAATATTTAGTATATTAAAATATATAGATTGTGTTGACAAGATGATATGGTCATTACACACATGCATTCACATGCGCACGCGTGCAATGCTAAAATTTGAATTAACTTTGTACACTTCTGGGTAAACGTAGTTAAAGTCTCAAATGCATCGAGTGTGTCTGATTTAATGAAGCTTCCAGGGAATATAGCACCAAAAGGGAGTTGGGGAGCGTTTGGGGAACATCTGTAACGGTCCCCGTTACAATTAGCACTAGTTATGTCTGTTTTAACATATCTATACCGTAAATCTGGAAAATTTTACTGTAGATAAATTTCTAGCAAATTTGCGCGTGCATTGCATTTGCAATTTTTTTTTTCTTAAAAATAGATCAACATGTGAAGAATTTATATCTGGGAACTCGTGTCTTTTTTTAACTCAGTGAATAGGCGTCGGTAAGCACTGGTCATTTTTAAAAGAAACCTGTTTACACTAGCTAGTCTACTATATAACTACAAGTTAATTACCCATGAGTGTAAATTGCCCTCATTATATGCAATATCGTCCGATTATTTGACAAGCACTGAGGCGGTATGTCCCTTTTTAAGTCACCTGAGTAAACTCAGGTGACCTATTGCTATCTGTTTTCGTCCGTCGTCGTTCGTCGTGCGTCGTGCATCGTTCGTCATTCGTCGTGCGTTAACATTTGAACATTTTCAGCTTCTCCTCTGCAACCACCGAACCAATTTCAACCAAATTTGGCACAAAGCATCTATAGGTGAAGGGGAACAAAAATTGTGAATTTCATGATCCCTGCCCCCCTGGGGCCTGAGGGGTTGGGCCAAAAACCATTAAAATTAATGCAATCTTTAAAAATCTTCTTCTTTACTTCTGGACATTAAGCAATCGAACTGTTTCCATTATTGTAATCAGCAATGAGTCCTCTAACAAAATTATGAAATTCATGGCCCTGGGGTCAGGGGTTCTAGTGCTAGGGCGGGGCTAAATAAGTAGGTAGTGAAAATGCATTATTTCTTTGAAAATGTTCTTCTCTGCTCCTGGGTATTAAATAAACCAACAAAGTACATAGTTATGATGAGCAAGAGTGCCTCTACCAAAATTGTGAATTTTATGGCCCCAGGGTCAGGGGTTCTGGTGTTAGAGCTGGGCTCTATTGATTATATAGTGAAAATACATTATTTCTTTGAAAATCTTCTTCTCTGCTCCTGGGTATTAAATAAACTAACTAAGTACATAGTTATAATGAGGAAGAGTGCTTCTATCAAAATTGTGAATTTTATGGCCCCAGGGTCAGGGGTTCTTGTTTTAGGGTGGGGCTTTATTGATTATATAGTGAATTGCATGAATTCTTTGAACATCTTATCCTTTGCTCCTGGTTAATATGCTAATGACCTAATTACATAGTTTAAGGCCAGGATTTATTTTATTTTCAGTTGTACAAAGCCTCCACTCAAGGTTTTGAATTTTCAGAAAAAAAATAAAACAATTTTTTTCTTTCCGATGTCAAATATGAGTCGGGGTCGAGATTTCAAATTTACGAACTCGTACTTCCGGTTTTAAGATGAAACGGCGGGTAAAAAAAAGCTAAGTGTAAAATTCATCGATACAAGTGCCATTCAAAACGTTTTGTCCGTTCAACGGACAAATAAAATGCTGAAGACTTTGTTGCACAATGACATGCTGGTGAGATAATTATGTATTCGTTTCAAAAGTATCTGTCTGTAAATTTTTTTCCTCTCCCAGGTTTTAAACTGCCCGTGGTAGCTATTGCATATTGCCAGCGACATTGTTTAGGTCTCTGTTATAGCTTACAGTCTAAGCATCATTCTTCAGAAAAGGGTTGCTTATGCATCAGATGTAATGAATAAAACTATGGGAGAAGTTAAGTCCATGTGAGGAAAAAATGAACAATAAGTAACTGAAGAAATAAAAAAAAAATTCAACTATTGAAAGGCAAGAATATACAAATATATACAGGCATGTAGTATCATTTGTATCAGCCAGAGAAATTATTTTACACTTAATTGAAAAAACGTTCACCCTACATCCCAATACTGCCTGTCTGTTTTATGATAAGAATTATAATTTTAGGCATCAGGTAAATTTTAGAACAATGTCTACACATTCATCTAACACATATTTAAAAAATGAAGATATATTGAAAGACTTTTAAAGAATTGATTTTTTAAAATATATTTTGACCAACATCACAAAATTTATATAACTGGCCCAAACTGGCAGATGATGAAATAAGCAATTAAATGTTCTTCTTTCCTATTTGTAAGCATTATGTGTCCAGTGGTAAGGAGCCTATTAGAATAGCATAAAAAATGAATGTACAAATGTTAATGATTGATTTATCAATTTTTTTTTATTTCCTTCTCCTTTGGGACTTTTTTTAATTCTCATGTTCTTAACTAAACCTAAACATAAAAAATATATTATATTATACTGTTGTTAAACCATATCAACCTGAATTTGTAAAAATACTTTGTAAGAACAGAAAAGGATCCAGAAATATTTATGATTATTTGATGTCAAAAACACAGCACAGACCTATTTGTGAAAACAAATGGGATACTTATCTAAAATTAGAGTTAAATTTTGATTGGAAACATGTTTATGCAAACTTGAAATTAACAACAAAAGAGTCAGGACTTATGTGGTTTAATTAAAGAATTATCCATAGAATATTAAGTACTAATAAGAACCTATATCTGTCAAAAATAAAAAAAATCACCACTTTGTTCAATATGTAACTTAGAACCAGAATCAATCAAGCATTTATTTTTCTAATGTCCACAGGTTTCTGTGATTTGGTTAGCATTGTCAGATTGAATATTTCAAAAGTCTGGTACAAGAATTGTATTTGATGTCAAAACTGTTATTTTTGGTAATTTGGAAGAAGATCATATGGCAATTAATTTGATTATCCTACTAGTGAAGAAATACTTATTTCAACAATCAAGAAAGAACAATAATATTGTTTTTAATGAAATATTAAAATATCTAAATAATTACTATTGTTTGAAAGAAAAGTGGTCAGGAAATATATTTTACAAAAATAGATGGTCCAAGTGGAAATGTCTTTTTTATGTGTCCAAAAATAACTCTTAATATAATTACTGATTGAATATGCATTGCATATTGTGTAAGTTTATGTTTATGTATATAACTACGTATATTGAAGTGTAGTTATCCTTTTGTATTTATACTAAATGTTTATAAATGTGTGTATTTGTATTTCTCCAACAGGTATGAGAGTGGGAGAGACAGGTGTATATGTCTTGAAATTACTTAAATTAAAAAAAAAAAATAAACATAAAAAAAATGCTGGCCTTATAATGAAGAGAAGGGCCTCTTTCAAAAATAGATAATTTCAGGGCGACTGGGTCAGGGGTACCATGGGTGTTCTTTGACTAAAAATAAATTAATGCGTTGAAATATGCCCTTTGATAAGCAATGGTGCCTCTTTCAAAATTTGTGAATTTCATGGCTTTTGGATTAAAACAAGAACCAAATACAATCGCTGGAAAGTTGTTACATGATACTCAGGTGACCTATAAGGCCCGTGGGCCTCTTGTTAATTATTTGCATCAATTAATTTGCCAATAAAGAGAGAACTGTCATTTTATCTAACCGTGTATCAACACGGGCAATAACTCAAACTCAGTGCATTTACTAGAAAGTTCCAAATGTAAACGCGGCGTGTAAATTATAGGTGAGAAAAAAAACTGAACGTTGAAAAAATTATTTATATTTTTTCTTCATTTGGATTATATTTTAGGTTAAAAGGCATACACAACCTCTAAAATGTTTGTTATAATTGATTTAGAAATTATTTTCAGTGCATTTTTCAGTGTATTTTTATCAATTTTTTTTGGAGCGATTTTGAAATTTCATTCCACGTTGCGAGTATATTGGTGGTATAATAACTGAGCATATTATTAGAAAAATAACCTGATATAAAAATTTTCAGTGATTTTTATTTTTAGCATCAGTAACAATTCGCAAAAAATTGAAGCGTAAAAATTAATCAACAGCTTTTTGACCCAAATTCGCCAAAATAAATCGACGTAAAAATTTCCAGATTTACGGTAGCTATTTCGATTCATGAAGATATCTTGAGAAGCCTTTGGTATGAAATCTTACACCAATAGTCTCTATGACTGAAGAAGACATTTTTTGATTTTGAGGTCAAAAGGTCAAAGGTAAATTTCATAAATTCATACAATGTGTCTGTCTTTTCCAGACAATATATTTGGAAACATTTGAGCTTTAACAATGACATTTTATACCACAATTCTCTTATGCCCCGCCAGCCCGTCTCAAGGTTTATCCTCTCCGATGCTGTTGTTTTATTTCTTTGGTCATTCTTCTTATAAAAAACGTTACGTTCCAAGTTTTAGAGTAGTTCACAGTTTGTTTAAAAGTCAGCTGAAACTATATTTAGCATAGGAGCGAGTGGAGAATTCATACAATACTTCAAAGTTATCAGCAGATTTTACAGGATCAATGTATCATACTCTCAAGTAAAGAATGAACTAGACACAGTTAATTTTGAAAAGATCAAATCAATGAAGAAGTACACACCCCTTCCCCCTTCCCTTCTTTTATAACTTTTGTGTGCATTCTTATACTGCTCTTGTTTCGAACCCAGATGCGCAAAAATCTCTTCTGTAGTGTTTGATTCATTGGCGTTATCTTGCACCTTATTCCAAGGTCTTACAGTTATTCTTTAGAAATTGTGCGGTCATGCTTCAAATCAATAGCTTCTGCAGCATCCTTTAACATCGCTTCCTCGACAGAATAATTTATGAATGTACATACAGAAGGCGGTCTAGGTTGGTAAGTTGTGAATTAAAGTTAATTATCACCAAAATTACAATTTTTTTATATCATGTTGATCATATATGCAAATTCCCAATATTCTACCATTATGTAGTTTTAGTTTTAACTTGAAAAACACTTTTTTTCTTCTTCACGACATTTCTTAATCTCGATAAACAATTAATTCAATACAATGTTCCTTGCAATTTTCTTTTATTTATTACCTGCTCTTGTTTTATGGTAATACAGTAAAACCTGTGTAATCCGACATGAACTTGGAGAGGAATTTTTCGTCGAAATATACAGGATGTCGGATTGTAGTTTTAACAATCTTGGAATAAACACTAAGTAAAAATATTTTCATCATATTTATAGTTATGCTTTATAATACATTCCTTTTGCATATAATTTTTTTTTTGTCCACACATTCTTTTATAAAACAATTATTGAAGACCCAATTGCTTACAAGAAACATCTCAGTAATTCAAGACATACATGAAATAGCATTTAAAATTGGGACAATTGTTTACATTGATCTTTTGTGAAATTCTCAATTTATTTAAAACCGGGGGTGTACAAGGCAAGGATAATTAAAACTCTAAAACAATTTCTCAAAAATTCTTGAAAAGTAACAATTTTGAAACAAGAGGTCCATAAGCCAAATCGCTCACCTGATTAATTTGACCATGCTGATATACAGCAGTTTTCCCCTTGCTCACCCATTGTTGCCCAATCATATCCCCGGGGGTCATGATTTTAACAAATTTAAATGTACAATAGTTACAATACCATGCCATCCTTCCACTAAAGTTTCAACTTTTCTGGGTCATAGGGACGTTTTGATACATGTACGTTTTCTTTACGACACCATCCTATTTTTGCCGTTTCTTGATTTTTCACCCCTTGACAGGGGACCTGACCCTTTTTTTTTAATGATTTGAACTTCGTGCCAAGTTGGGTAGAAACTGTCCCTGATGGTCTTGATAAGATGTTGAAATGTGAAAAATTGACAGACGGACAGAGAGACAGACGGTTGGAAAGAGGGACAGTGGGTTATCAGCAAATATCACTTGAGCTTTCAGCTCAGGTGCGTTAACAAGATGCTCATGGTTTGCATTGCTCACCTGTGCACTTTGGTTAGGAAAAAAGCAAATACACGTATCAACTCAGTAGTAAAGAGCTCAAATGTGATCCCGACCTACCCCTAAAAAAGAAATTGGTTATGATTTGAAATACCTTGAATCCACAATACCCAGACATAATGCTTAAATAATCCTTTTATTTACTGTGGCCTTTTAACTATGCCTTAACTTTCATTTTGGCGTCGCATACTCCCAAGGATCAGGATTCGAACAAACTTGAATCTACACTACCACAATATCCTTCTATTAAAATATGACAATTAATGCTTTGTTGTTTCGCAGAAGAAGATTTTTAAAGAATTTTTCTATTCTTATTTAAAACGTTGATCATCCATTATGGCCTTACCCTACCGCCAGTAGTGATGATTTCAAAAAACATGTAATGACAAATAATTTACAGGTAAAGAGATATTGTAAAAGAAGCTTTTAAAAATTTAAATTTTGATATGTGTTTTGCCTATAGCGAGCTTCCGTTCGCAGCAATTTTGGTAAATATGAAATATTTTTGGCACATCTACATTTATTGCTATATTATTACTTAAAATCTGAATTTTCTATCTTAAGCCCTTTTAAGAAAACTAGCGGACTAACTTGCCATCAAAAATTCACTTAAATCTATTGGAAACGGAAGTAACGTCATCGAAATAAAAAAAAGTATATGTCTAGATTTTTATGTTCTATCAGACTTGAAAGTTTTATGAAAATCGAGCAAGTCATATCCAAGAACCTACGTGTACAAAAACGGCAAGATTTTTTTTTAAAAAACGAGGAAAAGAAATTAAATCTAAGAATAACAGTAATGTCTTCCGCTGAAGACGGAAGACCTTAATAATAGGGGAAAAGAAACCGAACGAAAACAATTATATTGGAAATAGAGGACCTAAATAAGACACAGAGTAAAAACAATTTGTTCCCTATATTCGTTTGGGGAACATAGGTATACATGTCAAACAGTAGAGAGAGCGGAAGAGTTCGATCTCCTTAAAGACAAACAGACAATTTTGTTTAAGTGTAAGAAGGTCACTTTGCCAACAACTGCCCTAATCATAGAAAAAGCTCACTATTTCAGAGTAGGAATAGGACAACATCATCCACGTCTAAGCCTGTAAACTTCAACAGGTTTGAAATGTAGGCCCAATTTTCAACCTTTTCAGATTTATCAGACATGCTTCGTCCTATGCAAAAATTTAAACTACAAGAAATTAAACTTTACAAAGATGGTAAATTAAAAATACATTTTATATCCCTTTTACTGTTAACAACACAAAACTTGATACTGTGGAAGAAACATAAACACAAGCTGCTAATGAACTAGAAACCTTTTGAAACTCCCACGCCTAATTAACTAAGACTGAATAAAGAAATAACTTTGAAAGAGGCAGGTAATTATACATGTAAGTTAAGATTATAGCCAATTGTTTAACGGTAGGATGTTGTGGTTGGTGAGATTGCAGATTCATTATGACTTGGTCTTAATATTTTTATAGCACACAAAAGCATTATCCACATGCAAAATTTGACTTTTACGAACATCAGAACCAATCATTTAGATCAAAACGTAAGGTTCTAAGAATGATGTTCAGGTATACAAAATTTCTGTACAGAAAAGATAAGTCATACCTCAAACAGTTCAAATTGCACCAGTAAAATATGACAGAGTATTCAAAAGCTCACTTTGTATTTCATTTAAAATAACAAGAGGTACTTTGAGCAATGAGCTCACTAAATGATACCCCACATCCCATATGTGTATAAATTGCAGTGTCCATGTTTTGCTATGTGAAACCCAAAATATATGACGGATAAGAAAGTAAAATAGGAGGTCACAATAGAAATATGTAATAAAGATTATATGAAAGTTTCATTAAATTCCATTCAGTGGTGTAAGAGGAGTTGCGGATAAAGCATGGTTACCCCAAAGCGTAACAGACAGAAGGATGGATATCCGATTATAATATGTACTCCCGTTTTTCAAGCGGGGGATATAAAAAAATCTTAGGTTATTAAACCTCCAAATGTTGTAATTAATTCAGACCAAACGGGATTTTCCTTTAGAAATCAAACAGATATATTTATACCTCCCGCCTTGAAAAGTGGGAGGGTACACTGTAATCTTTCGTCCGTCTGTCTGTTACGCTTTGGGGTATCCATCTCTTATCCGCAACTCCTCGTATACAATTGAGTTAAATTTAATGAAACTTTCACACAGAATCTTTGATACATATTACAATTGTGTACCTCCTATTTTATTTTTTAATCCCACACATATTTTGGGTTTTCCGGCCAGAACAAACATGCCATTATAATCAAATTGGAGTCGGGGGTACTTGTGTATCATTTAGTGAGTTCATTGTTCACAATACCTCTAGTTCTTTTTCAAAAAGGGTGAAAAAATAGGTTTTTGGATAAACAAAGATAAAGTAGTCGTTATTGAAGATGACTAGCAAATACCTATCAAACAATGAATATAGGTGACGAGTTAATCAGGTCTCACCTAAAATAAACACTATGGTGTATATTTGTTTCCCTGATAAGGCTTCCTAATAGCCGAACACTCTACAATTCTTGCATAATTCAAATCAAATTATTCAGCCCTATAAGTGTGGTTTGGAGTGTCGGGTCCTATAATAAAACTCTTACAAATTAGGTTGACTGATGCTGCTAATTTTCACTGACGGAGGAAACAATGTAAAAATGCTAAGGACACCCGAAATTATCTATAGAGAGTTAAATGTAAAGCTCACTGCAAAAAAAAAAAAAACAACAACACAAACTACGGCCACAGGGAAAAGGTCTGTTCTAAATCTAGCAAGAAACAACTTATCCTAATATGAAATCTCAGTTCTAAACAAAGATTTTGAAGAATTTGCCAGGAAACTCGGATGAAAATTTCTTTTTGATACCGGAGACGACATTGCCATCCACATTTCCTAACACAAAATCTGGCGTCAAACCTTCATTTACAAGCAGCGAAGTAATTTATAGATAAAACAAAATTGGAACTTTCCTCTTTGGAAATTTAAAAAAAACAAGAGATCAAACATCTCAAATTCTGAAAGGGAAACTATTTTATCCTTAGAAATAGCAATGACATTGTTATTATAAAAGCTAATAAAAGCAACACAATTGTCATCATGAACAAGGACCAGTATGTCTTAGAAGCACAATGCCAACTGCAAGCTAAACACAATATGCAATCTGAACCCAACATGCTCAAATTGCATGAAAACATTCAAAATAAACTTGCCGAAATGCATTCAAATAGGTCACTGGGCAAAGAAACTTACATTTCTTAATGACAAATTAAAAAAACCTTCACTCAAATGTGGGCATTTATACTTTTTTTTACCGAAAACCAACAAAATACCAGCAAACATTTACAATGCTCTGATAAACGGTCAGAGCAACATTAGGAAATTACCACCTGGTAGACCAATTGTGATACGACAACGAGGCTAATATATTATACTATTATCAATTTCTTGTCCCTATTACAAAACATCAACTTATATCAAAGCCACTACGAACTTTATTTACAAACTTGAAGGTCTAACACTGCCAGCAAACGCATTATCAACTACGAGGGTTGATCCAAAAGTAATGTCACAACTTCAAAAAGATTACTACTAGTAAATTAATAAAATTATACATATATTTCAAATCAGTCCTGAAAAATATACTTACAAAAAATCGGTTTATATACAAAGTGCAGTTACGGTACAATATAATCGCCGTACCTCAATAACATCATATGACGGATACATGTATGCGCCGTCACACAGTTTAAACAACTCTTCCCATCGTTTCATTAAAATAATTAATATTCAAAAAACACGTTCACACATTTTACTTTCTTTAAGATAATTGTCATTAATCATACACTCTATCATTAATTTAGTCCTTCATCAAAATTATTTGAACAGTACAACAATACAAACTTAAAAGTTTCTCATACAATATTTCACTCAACTGCATGACACGAATCTCTTTTTTTTGACAACGTCAACGCCATTGAACATTTCCACCCGACCCCCTATCTTTCGGTCTTTCTGTCCTCAGCTGATCAGTTAATTACCCACAACCCGCCCAAAATATTCAAAACCCTCTATGAACAAGTCTCGTTTTCAGATTATTTCATCTGCGGTTCTGATTTACCATCGTAATTGTCTCTACTGGTGATTTCCCGATTTAACAGGAAAACCGCATTAAAACTCAGTTCGGCGTTTTATTCCATTTCGACATTTCCTTTCTTCAATACATCAGATACATGTATAAATAACAATGCTTGTGATAAAAAAACCAAAATGTCGCTATTTTTTAAAATAAAGACTAGAAATTGTCTTTTTAAAAAATATTAGGCGATAAGACTTTTTTAAATACTTTTTTAAATGAAATGTGTTTGTCTTTTATTCTAACAATATACACTTTTAAATGTGATGTTTAGTTTAGACGCGGCGACATCCTATATGTTTAATGTTTTAAACGTCTATAAAATGAATTCAATTGAACATTATTCAATGAACATTTTCAATTTTGATTGGATCTTTTTCTGCATATTTTGGTACGACGCCACATATTAAAAATATGGACACAGTGACATTACTTTTGGATCAACTCTCGTACATATATTGTGACAAACGCTGAATTCTAGGAACTTCTCTCTTCAGTGAACGGAGCTTACACACAAAGGTCAATAAAACAGAAATAGACAGTCGATAAACTACCCTTCTTACTGTAAAGCGTCTTGGAAAACAATACTGTATACAGGGAAATATTGCCCGTTTCGCCCTACCCTCATTTGGGCGAATTTAAAACGGGGCGAATTCAAAGAATACAGTAGTATTTCTGAAACAAAACTTTGACTGGGTGAATCTAAAACGGGGCAAAATTGTTATGAAGTGTGGAAGGGTGAAAATAAGACAGGGCAAAAATAACCCTGTATGCAGTT
This sequence comes from Saccostrea cuccullata, assembly GCF_032062105.1. Lineage (NCBI taxonomy): Eukaryota > Metazoa > Mollusca > Bivalvia > Ostreida > Ostreidae > Saccostrea > Saccostrea cuccullata. The sequence goes on along the minus strand of NW_026938999.1, from coordinate 51,094 downwards.
CTTTGAATTTGATGGACAACACTACAAACAAATTATAGGAGCAAGTATAGGTTCAATCCACAGTCCAGAGATGTGTGACATTAGAATGTATCAAATTGTACAGCATATACATTCAATGGCACAATTTTGTCATGCCAGGAAAATTGTCATTATGATATTCAATCCAGAGATAAAAAAAATCTTTAATTGGCAATCAGTCATAAACATCTGAAATTTGCATTTGAAATTTGTCCATCTATTGTGAACTTCCTTGATACTACATTTTACAAAGGACTCAAATTTTAAAAATTTAACAAACAGGATATCAAGTCGTTTATTAAACCAACAAAAAACCTTCAGTGCCTACACATGAAGAGTCATTAAGAAATATCTGTTTCAAAACGATGTCGAAATCAAGGAGAAATAAGTAAAATCACAGCATTGTGTCGGGTCCAATAAATGTAGAATTGTATGGCTGTTGGGTTTTGCCTTTATGCACTTAAAACATAAATTTCAATAAGTAACAGCTAATTCAAAACGATTTCAAAATCAAAGAAAAATAAGAAAAATCAAAGCACTGTGTCGGGTCCTATCAAGTTAGTATTGCGTGGCTGACTAGTGTTGCCTATATCACATGCATTTACATGTAGAAATGATAAATTAAAGTCCAGGCTTTTTGAAATATTGAAAGCATTTTCAATAAAAATGGAACTCACAAATGCACTTACCTGGTCATTGGTCACTTGAAAAATTACTTTAAAACACATTCTAATAGCACATTTCAGCACTTTGTAGCTGACATGAAGAAAATGCTCGAGTTTCTGATTAACATTATTTATGTGGTTTTTTGAGATCAGGGGATCGTAACATATATAAAGGCTACTTAAGTCTAAGAGCATGCTTAAAAAGGACTCAAGCACAATCTAAAACTCAAGACCGTAACTAGAAGCGAACTAAGATTTGGCAATCTAAGCAAAACTTAGACGGCCGGTAGAGGTGACTTAAGTATATCTTAACTTTCTTGTACATATATTTAGAATTATTTAATGTTTACTTTCGATGTTAAAACATTCCTATATTCATTTTATGCATTGTAGAAAATAATTATCTGTATTTGACTTTGATTTAAGAATTTAGTTTTTTCGTGGGGAGAAGGGGGGAGCGATCACTGATTCCAATATCACTCCCAACACAACATACATGTAAATACAAAATTTAATTTAGGGATACGTCTGAAATTAGTGGAACCTCCGTTATAGAAATAAATTTAACACATCAATAAACCATGGATCTGTATGTTAACTTTGAAAATATGAAAAGAAAGAGGATAATGACAGTAACAGTACTATTATAAAAGTATCTGTAAAGTAGAATAAATGTAGAAATGTAGAACGCGACAATTTCGAAATTAGATAGGGCTCAATACAGTTCGAGAGAGAAAGAGATAGATTCGATTATCTTTTCTTGTCTGCGATAATGAGGGTAAGTGAACATTTGTCAATACAAAAGAGTTACAAAGGTAAACTGAAAACACCTCAGGTGATAAAACAATTGTAGTGAATATTTACAATGTACCACAAATCGCCACTTTCTAACCGTGTGGTATTTGTTTTCAATCATTCCGAATAATGTAATTTTAATTTTAATATGAAATGGAAAGTACCACCTCATAAACTACCTCAAAAAATATGGTTAGATCATATGAATGTGGAGTAGTTACCATGGAAACGGTGTCTAAAGTTGATTTTTTGTGAAAAAATGCAATATTTGGGAAATTTTTTTTAAAGAAATGCGGCTACTTCAATTCATGTTACCCAAAGAAATAAGAAATATAACATCTAACTTTAAAATGCATGTTAAAACCTTGTTGGTATTCTCTCTATAAATATGAGAATTCTTTGATTAAAATTGCAGACAATAACTTTGAAATTGAATTATCTCCCTTTGATAATTGTGAGCTCTTCAGTGAGAAAGATAAAAAAATCATTGTACAAAAATGACTGGAAGTTGTTTACATATTTTCAGCATGCAGCTCTGTATATCCAGGAATTCAAGTAAAACCAACTGTTTTTCCTGTTAATTTAATTTCCATACAAATTTTAGCCTCTGTTTATATCCTACATGCAAGAGAATAATTTTGATATGTGAAAAATGGTGAACTGTACAAGCTAGACTACATAATTCAGGAAATCAGTTCTGTACATAAGCATAAGTCTCAAGGTCTAAGGAGTTTGAAAACGGGATTCAAGATAAACTTGAAATATCAAAATTACTTGTATTTTGAATTTGCTTTTTTTAAAAAAAATTACTGTGTCTTATTGCAATGAATACGGCGTTAGAAAGCAAATAAATTTTTAAACTGAATGTTATTATAGAGACTAATAATTTTTAAAAAACTGAATATGTCCTTGGCTGAAAGGAAGATGACCCTTTTTGAGGATTATACTGAATAATAGCTACAATTTCCATTCAAAGGTCGTTATTTCAAATTCAGCAATATTTTTTGAAACCCATGGTATAATACATATTAAATATGGGTTAGAAAATTGTTACCTATACAATTACCTATTCAAGCCCCCCCCCCCCCCCCTTCCTAAATGAAAAAGAGTTTGGGCATTTTATATATTGTTTTTTTTTCTTTGCTCTTAAGACTTTTTTCTGTGAAGAAGAAAATTAATAATTTTCCCTAAAACATTTTGGAAATAAATGATATGTCCTGCCATGAAAATAAACCTAACTTAATCCCCCCTTCTGGATCAAAGGTCGTCCCCTAACTCATAGTAAACGCAGACATATTATGTAGTTTTTAAACAGGATAAACAAGTATAAAATGTTTTGTCAACCAGTCAAAAATATATTTTTGATAATTGGGGTAGTTGCACAGATATACAAATTGTCTGTGAATCAAATTTAAAGTTAACGGTTTATCATTTCTCTGGACTAAGATACATTATGATTTAAACTTATAGCAGTACAATATATAATCTGTCTAGCAGTATTTTATTAATAATGAAAATAATTTTCTGACAACCCCCCCCCCCCCTAAAAAAACAATTAATTCAAGCACAATAGCAGATTATTCGAAGAGGTCCAGCAGATGTTTACAACAGATTATTATAAACTTTGGGAATATCATATCTTTTGCGTAGATCAAGGCATATTTGTGTTGAAATATTTACCATCAACATCGCTAAAATCTCATTTTTTTAAGAATGACATTTCAAAGTAAATTAGATTTTTCCGTCAACTTCTCTGAAAAAAAGTCACTGGAAAACACATTTTGACTGTCACTTGAAAAGTTCGGCTTGTTAAATATGGTTTTAAAAATTTACATTTAGGAGCAAGGGATTAGTTTACTAAAACAGCAGAAGAGTGTCTTTACCTGCTTGTAGCGCAATTCTCTACATACAAGAAGCCTTGCACTCAATATGTAAAGTGTATAGTTGTCCAATATTCTTAAATGCCTACCTTTATATCAATAAAACCTGAAAACTGTACTTATATAAGCTTTTTTCACATTATACATCAAGCTAAAGGGAGAATGTAAAACCAGTTTTCAATAAAAAACATTCAATATACGGATTGAGGTCAGGATACAGCATTTACAATACCAGTATTCCGAATAACCGAGTATAAATGCATTATTAACAAGCTTATTCAAAGACTATGTGTCCCCTGCTTAAGGAGATAAGAATTTCTGTAGATTAAGAAGGGGGGGGGGAGGTGTCGGAGGGTGGTTGGGTCGGGGATGGGACACTTAAAGTGGGGCGGGCGGGACCATAGAGCGTTATGAACAAAAATTAAGCTAACCTAAACGCTTTTTTAGATATCACTTGGAAATGAGAGGTTTGCATACAAACAATGTCTTTTTCTACCTTTATCTTTTGACCTAGAAATAAATAGGGGTCATTTTAAGCCAAAGCAAGTTGTGGTATAAACTCAAATTAAAAAAGATCATTGGCTTTTTAAGATATCCCATGATAATAAAATGTTAAAACATGGGGTGGGGGGTATTTTTATAGACAAAAAAAAAAAAACGAAAATAAATGCCTATTTTCTCCCAATTTCAAAGTGATTAACAGCTAAAACTGTGTATTTTTTAAATATATATACTAGTATGTTTTACTTATTTGTGTAAATCATGAGAAAAAATCTGCGTAACATTTAATTACATCCAAGATTTTTTCAAAATATGGTGATGCTTGAAAGTCCGATTTCAATAAAAAATATCATCGACTCCTCCACCCCCCCGCCCCTAATTTCAAGAGTGGGAATAAGGGATAATTTAATATTTAGCACTGGTATTAAAATAATGAATCAAATACCATTTAACTGTTCTTTTTTTATATTTAATAGAGATGTTATGGCTAAATTGCCATTAATATTGAATAAAATGGTAGCAAAATGTAGGCGGGAATCGAGAGTTAGCGTGCATAGTTCTTTATATACCACTGTGACCTTGAACTTTGACCTTCTGTCCATATGGACACACATTAATAAGATGCTAGTTATTGTTGACTAGAACTGTAACTTTTTTTTCTTCATTTGTTGTTTAAAACATAAATTTTAGTTATGACACAGAAAAAATGTTGTTTAGTTTTCTTAAATATCTATCAAAGTCGGCCATTTTGACCTTGACCTTTGACCCTTAGTCATGAAAATTAATTTTTCGCTTTGTTTTTGCTATTGTTTACCATATATCTAAATTTGATTTAATCCTTTTTAAAATACTCAGGCAATTACATGGATCCTGATTGCATCTACGTATAATTGTACTTTTCTATGATTTTGAAAAAAGCATAAGTTTGTAACCATGGTAACAAGAAAACTAAATATGAATACCAAGTAGTTGTTTGTAGTGTACATTAGAACTATATTTGGACTTTCAAACCAATGTATTCATTTTTTCCAAACTTTCCGCAAAAATTTATACCAGGCTTTTCAAAAGAGCCTAAAATCCACAATTTTCCACAAGAAAAATCCTACCTATAAATGAGTGATATTTTTTCTATGAGGAAAAAGTTACTGAAATACTAAAAATTTTCTAAAGCACTGTAAAATGATCTATTTTGGCAAAAAGGTAAAGTCACATTGATAGCTTGTTCCATTAAAGACTTTTAATAAGTCAAAAAGGGTCATTTTTCATCAAAATTTAGCGATTTTTAGGCCATGAAAAATGTATGTTGGTTGCCATGGTAACCATGGACCATAGCAACCATTTTATTATGAATTTTAGGTACATACATAAATACAGGAATGTATGCCAAGTTTCATAAAAATCCAAGACCATGCGTGCCACACTCCCTATATAAGAGTTTAAATGCTTACAGAGAATGGCTATTAATATGTAGTTTATTAAAACCTTACTGAATAACTTTTAGCAATATATCTATATAAAATCAAAAATCATAGGTTGACTCATATGAAATATCTTTCACATAACATGCATAAGTTTGACTTAGTTTAGAACTCGCTAAGTTCGTTTTATGTTACGGTTAAAGACACACTTAAGTAGTACTTAGACAGGTCCTAAGATTATGTCTAAACCGTACTTACGACCCTACTTAAGTCAAAAACTTAGCAAGCTTTATGTTACGAGCCCCAGATTTTCTAACAATCAATTGAAATGCATACGGGTACTAATGGACATACATTCCTACATCTCCATACTACATATTCTGGTGAGCTTTGGATAAAAGATACCACAGAGTCTGTCATATCTGTTTCAAATCTGGATATTTTACTTGAAAAATACGTTAATGGTTATCTAACAAACAAGCTTTGTGATAAACCCGTTGACTTTAAAGTAATATACGCTATAACGTGCGCCATTTTTAAATATGGCTGGAAATGTACATATTTTGTTTACCAATAAAAGTTACGAAAATGCTGTAAATTACACCATTTAAATAAAAATCGTTATAAAGTTATCAAATTATAATTATTTATTATCCTGCAAGGAGAATAATGTCTATTTTTAAGTAAATCCACCACGTGACGCCGTCGCTACTTTTAGATTGATAAACAAACACGGCGTCAAGAAAACGAGGTAAGCCCTTTGAGATACAACTCACTTTTGACATGGATGGCGTGTTACTATTAATATAACTTATCTTTAAATGTAATCAGTATCAACCATCTATACTCTGTTATGACGCATATTAACCTTTTATTAATAATCGTTGTCAAAATGCATCGTGCCTCGTTGTCTATAATTTCCCGTGGACATACGTGTCTATATTTAGACCTACTGTTTACGCACTTCCTTTATCAATATTCATGAAAAGACTGAATTCTTGATTGCAGATATTGCTTTATTATTGTGTTATTACATCGAGTTTTATAGTTAAATTTTGTGGAAATATTATTTTTTCATTACACTTTATGTGTTTCAAATCATTTAATCATTTTGTTTGACATACAAACCGGCATTCATACGGCGTATATTACTTTAATTTTTATTTTCTCAGCTTACCTTACTTATGCAGCAATATACCTACATCACCTGCATACGACGTTTACATATATCAGTTGAATTGATACTCAAAAAATGCTCTACGTATGAACTATGTCTAAAACGAGCTCGAGGTAAATTTTTGACAAACAAGTTGATGAAATAATATCAGCAGTCTCGTTTAAAGTCATTATTTTGTAAGGTCTCTGACGTTTTACATATTAATTGTTAGTCCATTATAAGCACACTGAATTGTCGACAGATTTTCCTTTATTCCGCGTTATTCCGCAATCATGACCAAAAGCATAGGGTGGATGTGACCTGTCCGTAGGGGATACTCACTACTGCATGACACCTGATTTAATCTCTGATGTTTTGGAGATCCGTGTACGCTCTGCTCCTATTTTGTATTGTTTATGGACTTCGATATTGTATACTGTTAGTGTATACTGTATACTGTTAGTTATCTCCATATCCTTCATAAAGTGTTTTGCTTTCAAAAATTCTCTTCTTTCTACCGTGCTCCCTGAAAACTGTCTGTAAAAGTGTACAAAAGTAGAATACAAACTTTAATTAACCCAAAAGTCCACAAGTTCATTAAAGAAGAAGGTATGGTTTTAGCTTTATTGCGCCCTAAAAATGTAACGACATCAAAAAGTTTTGAAACTGGCTTAAATAATAGTTAAATAAATGACTCTGATAAATCAGGAAAGAATATGGCATGAAGGTTTACCAGTTTGCAAATATAACGTCATTAATGTTAAGTATTTCTCTATTTTCAACAGAAAAAGCCTCAAAATGGCACCTTTCAAGTGTTTTTTCCTTTAGAAAAGAATGTCCACAGGCGTTGCCCACGTTAATTTTTTGATATTTTGTGCAAAATATAGTAACAAATCACATATCTCAAGATCTTTGTGGGCGATGCCTGTGGACAATGTTATCTGAAAGAAAATTCCACTGAAAATTGGTGTCTTCTGTAACTTTTTAAAAAATACGGGAAAATACACAAGTTTATGAGGTCATAATTAGCATTTAAAAACACATATGAGAAAAATGACTTGTATGTTTTTTCTGCATTGAATTTCAATTATTTAAAAAGCACAAGTTTTCAACTTTTACACCAGTTTCATTTTTTAGAAAATCACAGGGCAAAATTTGTATGGAAACCATACCTTCTTCTTTGTTCAAGCCGTTGAATATTGATGCCTGTGATTTCTTACGCTGGTGTGAATAGCGGAAGTAGTATCTCCGATACAAAATTTTACATCGATGAGACTGGTACCTTTTTGTTTTTACTTATCCTCTATATGCAAAAAGTACCAAATGATTCAATGTGGGATATTTCATTACTAACTTGAGCGAGTTGTACCAAAATACCTATAAAATATTTTTCATATCACAACAATCTGCTTTAGGAGAAATGCCACACCATCTTTTTATTTTATAGATCTCTGAGTAGTTTTTTTTAAACAATGGTTTCAGCATTCAAAGACAGATATTAGCATCCATAAGTATTACTGTAGATTGGCAAATAATCACGATGGTTTTAATTTCGCTATGTTCTTGATTTATCATTTTTCCGCGAAATTAAACCAATCGTGAATGCCATTTTAGTTTTTAGAAACTTTTAAATGCTTATTTGAAATTTTGAATTCATTTCTTGCAGCGTAGAATTAAAACCGTCGCGATTGGTACTTTTTAAGATATCGTGAAATTTTAACACCGTGGAATTAAAACGATTTTCAACACATTCAAATGTTCCTATTTGCATGTCAATATGGTGAGAAAAGTAAATGGTTGCATGTTTTCTGAAACACCCTGTATATAGTAGTATTTAGCATAAATATTTACACCACAATAAGATGCTTTCTTGTAAAACTTTTGCTGTAAATGTATGCATCCAATGAATATCTAATAAAATCTGTAAAAAAAAAAGCCGTGTGAATGTTAAATTTTTTAAAATAAGAATTTATTTATTAAAGAAATATAATTTGTGAATATTTTTTAATTTGTGGTTAAAATCTACTTAAAATCAGTCAGATATGGGGAAATATGATCGTTAATCATATTTATAAAAGAAATTGAAATGATAGATTTTAGAGAAATTAGTATTTTTATTTTGGCCAGTTCCGATCACAATTATACCGATCCCAACCATAATTGTACAATAATTGGAAATAAATAAATATTTTTCCAATGACATTAGTCTGATTAGGTGTAATAAGGGTTCACATTATTGAGCTTGACAATAAAATGGATTTCCTCATTGTAAATTCATAAAGAGCCTATGAATTTATTTTATTCATTTGTGTCAATTTTGATCGGGATTAGTTCGATTTTGATCGGGTTAGGTTCAAATATTAAGAAATAATTTCTCTAAATTTCTCAATTTCTTTTAAAAATATGCTTGACAATCAGTTGCGATTAGATTTATTGTGGTTTAACCATAGGTTTAAAAAAATATTTACACATAATGTGTTTTATTTCCATCAAAAATATTTCTATAAAAAAGTGTAACCAGCCTTTCTTTACATATTTTATTAGATATCCATATGATGCATTCATTTACAGCAAATTTTTAACTCGAAGACAACTTATTTGGATTTTTTTTTTTCAAATTCTTTTTAAAAATTTTTAAAAATTCATATAAAATGATAAAGAGCTAATATCGGGGTTTCAGTGCTGAAACCATTGTTTAAACAGATTAACTCAAAGATGTATAAAATTAAAAGTTTGGTGTGACATTCCACCTAAAGCAGAAGAATGTTAAAATACCAGTGCAAAGAATTTTGAAAAATCCATTTCAAATTCTTAATTTCAGATACACTTTCCGAAGATCCATCAACAGTATTAACAAATAATCAGCGTGTCGTTCTGTACACTTTGTTTTTGTGTTGTAATGTGTACGGTGAGATCCCAAAGAACAGCACAGATGACAACGACGTATCTATGGGTGACATTAATGTAAGCAAGACACTGGAGGAGTTGAAAGACATGGAATTGATTAGAAGTGACAGTAATCAACTGATTATATCACATGAAAAGCAAAGTCTCATTATGAAATCATACATAGATGATTGCTTGCTGAGTGACATAGACAAGGACTTTTACCTACAGGTGACCTCAAACTTCTCTGTTATTGTGTATGAAGAAGAGTTTATATTTAACAGGCATGTTTCTAGAGGTTTACAAAGTAATTGTCCCATTACCTTGATGAGACTACTAGTCGAGATCCAAGCAGAGAAAATTTATGATATAAGAATGAAATCAGGTATGTAAAGACCATTACTTTATTAATAGAATTATATGGATAATAATGCTAATGTTAAATAGTATTTACCTTGTAAGTGTACGAGGGTTGATCCAAACGTTCGTAAAAATTCGTTCTAAAATTTTAATTTTATAGTGATTTCATAAACGCCAACAACAGGCATATTTATAATATATGGTCACAAAGCAACAATATTGTAAAATGTTCTTTCAAATTTTCAATAAGATCACACGAGCTTTCGCAAAATGGTTGTGAAAAATTGATGTGAAACCCGGAAGTTTAAAGTGTCACGTTATAAAGCATCTCATCCTAATATCCACTTCGAATACGTAATTCTACAAATACTACCATTTTCTCCATTATTTTTTCAAGTAAAGTCTGGGTATCCTAGGCCTCTTGCAGCTATCCTACATTCCACAAGGTGTAAAAGAAGATGATGATCCTCTTGCGGAAACTTATCTTCATTTTTTACTCATATTCGAAATACTCCCCATCTTTTTTTATCATGTTCCAATTTCAAAGGCAATGTCAGGAACAGTACGTAAGCCGACAGCATCCGTTAACGCTTTTTAGTTGTCTAGGGGGGATTCACATTTAAAACAGAGATTAGCACCAAAGGGTGGCCTCACCTTTTAAAATTATAGTGCATGGATATTCAATGTTTCTTAAATTTCTTATGCCACTGGAAGACCAGTAACTAAATGCATTTTATCTAGCCTATATCAAAAATATACGCGTTTAAGATAGAGAGGTTTCGGGATTTTCAACAAAACATGACTTGACCGACATTTGACGAAGTATTTCAACTTAAAGATGAATAATAAATCAAATATCCAGTAAAATCAGTAAAACTCTCATAGAAAGGTTTATATAAGATTAACCAATCGTGATAATGGCATAATATTTGTTTTATATACAACATAGGGTGATTTTATTTTCATTTCACCTATCAAGGATTAAGATGATGAGAAGAACGTTCATCTCTCCCTTGCATTTCTAAACAACTGTTTCTATGGCAACTGTCACAGAGGTGATATCATTAATAGTTAAAATGCTGTTTCAAATTTGAAATACTGAACAATTTACATTTGTAATTTTCCAGCACATACACGTATAAATAAATCAATAAATAAAATATGAAAAAAGTCCACGAACTTTTTGCGTCAACACTCGTATATGCATCTAAAATTAAGATTATATCGAACATTTATATACACGTATTACTGATCTTTCATTTAATTTATCCCTTAATATCTTCAATGAATTATATAAATCAGAAAATATCAGTTATTAGGTTATATTTTTAATATATTTCCGACATATATATGGTAGAATTATCTGTCCAAAAACTTTGTGCGAGTTATGTCCGTTTACACGAAACGGTCAAACAAGCTACAGTCGCTGAAACGTCTTGCGTCAGATAAAAGGGAACTGAAACAAAAACTTATATTTCCGATACAGCCATGGTTTGTTCATTTTAGTTTGTCTTTCCGAGGATCCAAACATATGCCAAATTTTGGCAATTTCGGATAATATTAATTACTGGCCATTTAAAAACTCAAAGTTTTGTGAGAGACATAGCTAAAAAATTAAGTGGACAAAAACATTTATAAACACTAATGAGTCATTAATACTAAATATGTAATTCACTTTTTATTCACGATAACTTTTATTCGTGTAAATACTCGAGTCTGTCTGATTGCGAATTTTTTTCTAGCGTATATTTGAATAATTATTATCTTCATAAAACGGAGGTCTCAGTTTGCTTGAATTTTGTCTCGTTAATAAATACCAACTAGATATAAATCGCGAGAATATACCGTTCCTCTCTGATTCAGCTTTCCGTAAATACCAGTCTAACGTAATTTGTTTTTGTTTGCTTAATTGATGATAAAATTGTCTTTACCCTAGCAAATGTATGATTTGGCTGAATATTACAAACATTTTTCTTGCTTTATAAATTAGGACCAAACATTCTCCCTCCTAATATGGAAATGGGGGGTATTTCAAGGAAGTTAAGGGATTTTGTACTTAGATGGTGTCGGCTGAAAAACATAGTGGACCCTATAGCTTGGGCTGACAATCTCCCTGATGAAGGAATAAAAAGATTTTACTATGGGAGCACAATATGCCCACTTAATGATACAGGTTGGTATCCAAATGACAATTTTGAATAGAATTAAAAAAATAATTTTAGTGCTTAATAATAAAAATGTAAACGCTTTCATTGATTTCTTCTGACGTTTTAAAGAATTTTAATTTTTAACATAATATCGTCCAAACCAGACAATGACGTCACAATACTAATAGACGAAACTTAAATGAGTTTAAGGAAAATAGCATTGTAGTTGCATACAAATGTCTACATTAAACAAAAATATAAAAATCAAATTTTAAGTGATTGATATAATAGTATTGTAGAGTAATTCTTTTCTCATCTTTACACTAGATTGTATAAAGTTGATGCATGTATCACGATGTCTGATTAAATTTATATTTCAGAATTACCTTCATATTTATGCATTATATATATATATATATATATATATATTGATTCAAATTAATTTTTAATAATATCTTTTACATTAAAACACTTGCACACAATTCATTTACAAACAAGAAAAAATTGAATGATTGATTGTATAGTGTTTAACGTCCCTCTCGAGAATTTTTCACTCACATGGAGACGCCACCACTGCCAGCGGAGTGCTGCCAATTCTGTTACTTGTCATAGAGCAGGGAGGGATTTGCCAGCACCTACTGTTCAAATATTTAAAATTTGATTGAAAAGAAAAGAAAAGCGAATAACGGCAATACAAGAATTTCAATCAGTTATGTCGAGAAAATAGATTTTCCTTCAATTATAATAATAAAATTATCTTTTTCTTCTTAAAATAGGAACTTCTTAAATTTCATTTATTGTGTAAAAATCTCACAACAATATAATCGAACTATTTATATATCATTTCTGAATTTCAGAATAAACCAAAGATTAAAATATCGGATCGTTGCGAGCAAGGAAAGATTTTCAGTCCGAAAAATGTTCCTAGCATGTCATATTCTTTGCATATGCTTGCAAAGAAATTTGATGTAATTCTCTAAAAATGAGGAATAATATTTCTTTTATTTTAAATAAAGCGAGTGTTTGTATAAATGTCCTTTTCACAGTATGACTTGAACTCATAGATTTTAACTGAATCGTTCACTGGATGCGCAATTGTTCCACTGAAGTTAAAAAAAAAAAACAAACAAATGAACTACCTCATGAAAGTTGGGATATATCAAATAATTTTCACTTAATCATCAATATCATCATTTTCACTATCGTTGCCATCATTTTATAAAGGTTATGTTACTCTAAAAGTGGAGCGAGCGTTTATTTCAGCATAATTTTACAGCCTGATATAAAAATAAATAATGATATGGACGATAACATGTGCTGTGAGTTAAGGTACATATTTAAGCCGGTGACAATTAATACAGGATGAAAATAAGCACCAGTGAAAATGGGTGTTTCTTAAAATCATTTTGACTTTTATTTCTGAGCTACTTTTAAGTTTGTAATAATTAAGGTATGGTGAAATGTACTTAGGACACATTAGATATACTTTACCTACTATAACAATTTACATAATTGAAAACCCTAGAAAATCAAAGAACTACATATTTTCAAATGTCATTCTTAAACCATTATCTTTTTTTATTTGTTTCATAAAATATCTTCAATATATATAATTTACTTCAAAAAATACTTTTAGTGATTGAGGGTCTTTACCAAAATCCCTTAAAATCAAGCATACTTTGTACCATCTTGACGGCGGAAGACTATAAAATCAGTGCAGATGCTATCAAAGAGAAGAACACGGATGTTGTGAAGGCTTTTCCATCGTTGTACCACACAGAGTTAGATTTATTCTTGGAGACAATTGAGGAAATGGAAAAACGTGACCAAAGTTTATCAGTAGAAGTAGAGAACAATGTTATTGGCTTTAAATCAGAAGAGGTCCGCCATCAAGTAATGTGTTACTTTGTAACAAATTGTTTGATAACTGATGAGGACTTTGTAAAGTACATCAACCTGTCCTCGGTCGATTCTTTGTTAGAGTACGTACGTACCTGGTGGTACGTTAAGGGCGAAAATGAGCGATGTCTATTTTTACCAAACAAGATGGAGGCTGCATTTATTAAGGCACTTGGGTTAGATGCAATACGCCACGTTATGGTGGAGAAAACGGCATACATTGATTCTCTTGTGACTGCAGAAATAAGGAAAAAAGTTATAATGAATGGTAATATATAATTGTTGAAGATTTATTTGTTGATAAACAATAAATAATATCCGTTATCTTCCCACACTAAACCATAGGAATATCTGTAACTTGAAAACATTGCCTATTCTTATCAATCATAAAAAATTTTATAAAATCTTATTATTACAATGTATATGATATTAAGATTATGATGTTTTTAATCATAATTCTCATGTTTTTCATCAGGATAAAAGTGTATTTTACGAGAGTGTCTCCAAAAATATCAATAAAATTCTGTAAACCAAGTTTTTGTTTGCGTATGAAAAATTTTCGCGAGGTTAGCGAGAGCCTCATCTTTGCGAATATTTTTCGCTGCTTATTGGAAGTTAAAAGTGTGTGTGTCTATTAACAACACATTTAAAAGGTTTGATCGCGAAAATTATTCGTCGCGAACTAGTTAAGCCCAGGTAAATCGTGAAATAATGTCGTCGCGAATAAATGTTGGTTTACATTATGTGAATACTTTACAATGGGCTAATTATCTGCTCACTAAACTCTATGTTCAAAATTGAGCTAATTTTGTCCATTTTGTTTTCTTTCATAAAAATAACGGCAGATCAAATAATTTGGTGACGCCAAAACAAACAAAAAAAAATTTGCCGATGCAATACTCTATATTTATGATATTTATGTTGATTAAGGTTTTCTATATAATGTGTACAATTATGTGCTTTCTTAACAAAAATTTCTTAACAAAGTTAAAGACTCGGGTATACATGTGTAAAACGGGAAATATATTTCAAATTTAATTATTTTAAAACCGTATTGTCTGCAATATAACCCAATTATACAACAAATTTAGCATATATGCATATATAATACTCAATAATGTTCCAGATATATGGTAATTATTTTATACATTCCTTAGATTTATCATGTAATCATGTATAAGGGAATATTCTTTGAATTATTGTTCTATTAGACGTTTCATACAGAGGGCAGATAACTTAGTATTCACAGTCATGTGCAAATATTGATAACTTACGAAATGGTGTAAATGAAAGAACATACCATAAATCCTGATGTGATAAAATAATGCCATCTTTTTAATAGACTTTATCAATCTGTTTTAGGCTCAATGACCCAGTATTGATGGAAAATTCTTAGATAAAAAAGTATTTATAGTGTACTTTTTATAATACAAGAGAGCTTATGTAAAAAAATAATGTTAAATTTGTGTTTTAGTTAATGTGCCGGAGGAAATTCTTGACTGGGACTATGATGCAAGATTAAGGTTCATAGAATGTACTAAAAAAGGGACGCAAACGATACATAGAGCCCGTGCAATGATCTTAGGATGTGCAGGGGCTGGGAAAACTACTCTTCTTAAACGTTTACAAAATAAAACCTTAGCAGAATTAAGAAATGTGACATCAACTGTAGGACTCGAGGTGTACGAAGACATCTTTGAAGTTTTACGAGACCAAGGCTGTTTAAGAGGTTTGTTTAAAATGACACAAGTAAAACCATTTTTATATTGATAATTATAAACTGATCACAAATGTACACGTAATAATTGATAGAGTTACTGATATTTATGACAATTAACTTTACATGTAACTCGCTTTTTTATTCGAATTCTTATAAAGTTGTTAAGAACATGTTTTGACGTTTTCACATTTTCTTGATATCTTTGTCAACAAAAATGTGTAAAAGAATGAATGCAACAAAGTCTTCAAGATAAGATGCATTGGTATATAATGTATGAATACTACTTCTTGTGCACTTTTTGAGGACTGTCCCTCATGCAATCTACATTCTAAACATCGGTTCCTAAATGTGACCCCCTACATTTTCTTGTAAGCCTAATAATAACATGTTCAGGATAATCTGAATATTGCCTCGTATTAACCTCATATACACATTTGAAATACATATACAACATGATACATTTTATTGTGAACTGTAAGCTTATTTAAATCAGAGCTTATTTAACGAAGTATCTTTTTTTTTTATTAAATCAGAGATTATTTATATTTTTCCCTTATCCCTTAAGCTCTTGCAGAACATTCAAATAAGGAGGGAAAGGAGCTTCTAAGTATCATGGATTTTGGAGGACAGTGTGCCTACTACGCCTGTCATCAAGTCTACCTCAGTAGAAGAGCCTTCTATATTCTTGTGATAGATATGTCGAAACAATTCAAAGAGAAGGTTGATAAGAAGCTGTGTGACCAGGCTGGAACCATGTTTACTGACTGGACATACGGAGGTACGTATGTTTTGTTATCTGCAAATACCTTAATTTTAAAATATTAATTGATTTGACATCTACCAAAACTAAATAGTAGTAGGAAGTAATGTTAAATCATGTAAGCTTTTAAAATCTTTGTTTTTCTCCTGACAATCTAGCTGGCGGAAAAACGTTTGGTATGAAAAAATTAAGATGCTACATATTTACAAAATAAATACGATTTGAAATTGTTAAGTTGAAGGTTGAAACCTCGAAGTACACATGGGGCTCGGTCAGTCAAATATTGAAGTCATGCAAATCAGTAATAGATTCCTTATTAACTGATATAAATCTCATACAATTTTCCCTAATATGCATGTGAAATGTCAGGTATGTGTTTAACATGATAATTATGGACTTTTCTTATGCTTCAAAAATAGTAAAACTAGGGACTTGGAGATAATATAATACTGTATACATGGAAATATTCACCCCATTTTATTTTCACACTTTTTGCCCTTGTCTGAAGTGAGCAAATTTAAAATATCTTTTATCATTTATCTCAGTATTATAAAGACAAAAATCTTTCTGGGTGAATTCAAAACTGAGAAAAATTGTTTCCAAATATGAGAGGGTAACAAATGAATTCAAACACTTGGCGAAAATAACATTGTATATAGTTAATGGATATAACTTAAGTTAAGTTGGTGGGATAATCTCTTCCTGAGTTATTTTAAGTGAAATTGAAGTAAAAATCCACCATTCGATCTATATTTTCCATTCGAACACTTATGCTACATTAAACTATAAGCCTACAACAGCAGAATCATGCGAACGAGATTTCAAGCGTAGAAATAAAAATAAAAACAAACATGATAGCGAAATGAATAAAATTTTTCTGATAAAATTCTACTTTTTTTAAGGACTGATTTTATCATAAGAAGCTTGTGGCAAGGCGCTCGCTTCCTTATCTGGAGGCCCAGCTTTATTTTTTGATACATAAAACGTATAACAGGTAATAACAAGTAATAACTTTTTCTTTGTCAAGCACTCGGTCATGATATTGAAAGTCACGGGTTTTTCGGATATTCTCCATGACAATGAGGGCTGAATATAAGGTTTAAGTTCGAAGCCCTTCGTTGGCATACGGCGACGTCTTATGAGAACAAAATATTCCGATCGGACTTTATATACAATTAAGTTATTAATTATCAAAAGTCATTATTGTTTTAAAACAGAGTACCTCTTGTTCTGGATGAAGTCCATCCATATATACAGTGCTGAAGATGCTCCAGTTATACTCGTTGGTACTCATCTGGACAAAACTAAAGGACAAGTAAGATATGAATCATCGAAAGATTGCTTTTAAACGTTTTTTTCTTAAACATAGAATTTTCATTAATTCATTTTTCTATTGCTACAGATATTTCTTTTCTAATTTCCTACGAATCCTTTATCTTTGACCTTACATTTTTTTCAACGCAATGTTTTTCAAAGGGAGGTATAAACTGTAATGTGTATATCGACTTTTTTCTGATACAAGAAAAGAACTAAAAAGTAGAAAGTGCTTTTCTCCATCATATCATGTTTATATGCTGTGAGATCAGCAAATGTTCGAATGTAAAATCATATTTTTTTGTCGATCTGACACGTTTCATTCTCTGAAATGAAATGAAGCTCATGTTAATAAAATTCAACATTTTTATCACCACTGAGCACTACAAAAAAGAAAAACAAATGTGATAAGAACAATGTATTTTTTTCTCAAAATAATCCAGTGTTTTACTTATATAAATGATTTGTAGCCTGCTACTTATTCATAAAAATTGTCCTGTAACACGTGCCTGACATTTACGTTGGTAAAATTTTCTTTAAGTATCTTAAGTTAGTTTGCCGGTGTTTTTTTTTTTTTACTTTTTTTGCTGCCTACAAGTAACTCCGCTTTCACAAGTGCACAATTGCATATCACTTACCATTATGGTATTTTCTCTTTTGACCACATATTTCACTATTACTTTGAACAGCTTGTTCTTAGACAATCCACTGTCTAATTCAAAGTCTTTTCCAATCAAAGTCTGTTCTTTTCCAATCATTTACAAATTAACGAATCAGTTTAAATTTCCTGGTACTTCCAGCATTGCTTAAAATTGTTTTAGAGATTGAGAGGTTTTTCGAGGTAATTGATATTCGCTACCAGTTGAGTGCTTCGGCATTATCTTGAGTTTCTCAAAATAAGGTTTTCCTAAATTTATATATTTTAAAAGGAATTTTTAATTGGGTTACCATTTGATTTGTGAAATAGCATTACAATATTAAATGTGAACTTTTAACATCTATTTAGTGTGCCATTATTAAAAGGTATGACATTACACATTCTCAAGTAAATTAGTACATAAACATTGAGATTACGAACTGTATTTAAGAACAAAAGCCCATAAAACAATACAAAACAAGAGCAGAACAGAACCGTAATAGCAGACATTGAAGCAATGGTAATTATCCTGACAAGAAAAAGAAGAGGGGAAGAGGGGGTTTGGTGGGTGTTTTAACAATCCATAATATAGTTTTATTATCCTGATGAATTTTAATTATCAATAAGTTAGAGTAGAAAATAGTAATCAAAGCCTTTGTGTCTCTTACTCTGTTCTGATTCCATTCTTTTAAAATATATCAACACAACTCTTACGTCATCATTAGAATTTATTGTTTGCTGATCTTGCATATTTAGCAACTGTAAACCATATAATTATTAATGAGACATCTCCCTCGTAGTTATAATAAAAACTAAATAAATAAAATGAATGGAGTATTGTTTAACGCCCCCTCTATTTTTTACACATATGGAGATGCCATTATTTGCCATTAGAGAGCAGAAAATTTTGTCCTGTACTCGCCACACAGGGCCATAGACAGGTGGGATCTTTATCAGCACCTATTGCGACACGGAACCTTGGTTTATACGGTCTCATCCGAATGTCTAAAAGTGGGATTAAATCCCGAGAAGTAAGGATCACCTTCTTACTTAGCGACTCTTAAACAGACGCTCTGACCACTGTGCCAAAATTAAATTGGAGTAAAATGCAGATAAAAATATGTACATAGCTCAGTACATAATTTAAAATAAAAAAAAATATGTTAGAAAAAAAAAATCATGGTGTGTATTATAGGAGTTTTATGAAGAGACTTACTTTTACATTCGACAGCTGACTTTTACATTTTAGTATATGGAGTCTGTATGTGTTTAAGTTGTAAAAGTCAGTCGTCAACTGTAAAAGTAAGTCTCTTCATAAAACTCCATAAAGACATTTGAAAAGGGGTGAGGTCAAACATAATTTTTACCTTACCAAATCCCTTAATTATACTGAAGATATTTACTGGCCTAAAGATATTCCTACATGTATTACATATTAACAGATATATAGGCAAAGATATCTTCCATTCGGTTTCAATGTACAAACATCACTGCTTTAGAATTTGATTTTAAGAAAATATTATGAATTAAATACGTATAAATTCAAACAAACATAAATTTATATAGATTTCAAATAGCAATACATTCACTACCTTATTTGAAATACTTATAATTTTACAACAAACATTTTTAGCAAGCTTGACCAGTGCTAACTGCATCAATGCAATTACGCTACATAAAGGTAGAGAAAACATGTATTTCGTTGCTTCCGCTACGGCAACGATTTGTAGCCCCATGGCACCTGATCCCACCTCTGACGTTTTGGGGGTCCGTGTTTGCTTTTCTCTTATTTTCAAAGTCCATAAAACAGTACAAGATAGGAGCAGAGCAAACACAGACCTCTGAAACATCAGAGGTGGGATCAGGTTTCATGGAGGTGTGAGCATCCCCTGCTTGCGGTCACACCCGCTGTAAGCTACTTGTCATGATCGTGAATATCCATCGTCAATTCAGTGTATAAATAATGGACTAACAATTTGTATGAAAAACATTAGTCAGCATTCACATATTGTAAATCAATTTTCAGGATCAATATTTTGATCTAATGTTAAGAATAATCATATCAATGAAATATGTCAATATTTTTCCTGAACAAACTTGCGCTCTAGAAATTTTAAAGTTAAAATTGTTGAAATTTTGTCCATGCATTTTGTCCTCTTCCTGAAAAAGGATATAAAATCGGACTAGTTTGATATGTCATAAAAACAGAAATTGTGAATACATTGCTTTGACACTATCATTTTATTGAATTCAGCACATTTAAGGAAGTTTTAAAAATATGACATTTTGTGGGGGCAAATATATGCAATATACCAAATATAGTTTTTAAGACCTTTCGTAGAACAGGTCGCTGGAACCTGCTTCCATCCCTTTACAAGTAATGCAATTTATATATCTATTTCGTTGGAAAAGGTTTAATTATCCAAACGCGCCTTAACTCAGTCGATAAGTTTCTTCTGCCAAGAGACAATTTCAATTATCCCATCATTCTCATGCAAATGAGTCAATCTCCATTGAAAATGAACGTAAGCAGAATCCCCGGTTGTACAATGGGTTATGTAGTTTTGATATGAATTGATTTTTAAAGTATTATATTGATGTCCATAGTTGAATTTTGTAAAAATTGTAAACCATTTTGTTTACAAATTTTTATATTGTTGTTTAGACTACAGAAACATTCTACGATAGTATCTTGGATCAGCTTCGGTACGACGAAAAACTAAAAGCACATTTGAACAGAAAGAGATGCTTTACTCTTGGAATTCAGGCAAAAGATGGACAGACTCTAGAAAAACTGTCAAGCTTAGAAAAATGCATCGTTTCTATTGCTAAAGAAGATCGATGGAAAGACAGCATCCCAACAGACTGGGCATTTTGTGAAGCTACTTTTAAAGTGCTTAAATCAACAAACAAATTAATCTCACTAGAAAAATATTCCAGAGAATATTTTAATAGCATTCTAGAGAGAAATTCAAATGTTCAAGATGTTTTGAAACTATTCCATGAAATTGGTATTATTTTACATTTCAATGAGAAATCTCTTTCTGAAATTATAATTCTTGACATCCAGTGGTTTGTTGATGCTTTCAAAAATATCATCACAGACTCGAATCATGTCAAAGATGAAGCAAAAAATCACCAAGAATGGAAGGAATTTGACCAAACTGGATATCTCCCCGAAAATTTCCTCAAAAGAATTTGGAAGTCTATGAAATTTGATACAAAAGGCTGGGACAGTTATATTCTTCAGTATATGGAGCGTTTAGGGTTGATTGCCATGACCTTGGACTCGGGTTTGCGTTGCATGTACGTACCCTGCATGAATAAACGAACATTTGATGCTACACACCAAGAAAAATTGAGAAATTATCAACATAAAACATCAGTGTTAGTATTCAGATTCTCGTTTTTGCCGTGGTTTGTTTACTTTCGATTGATTGCTTCTTGTTTGAGTAGAACAGGTGGTAAATGGAGAGTTTTAAATGATGAGGGGATGTGTATGTTCAAAAACATAGCGTTCTTTGAGTATGAACATCACAATATTGCTCTTGCTGTAGACAACTCATCAATACAGCTCCAGGTATTTCAACATGGTAATTCCATTGTCAGAAAAGAAATAACACTTGAGATACGTGACTCCATCGAAAGATTATTAAACGAACTCACCGGAAGCTTTCACAAGAAGATCATATACAGTGTGGGATATCAATGCTCAATGAATGATGTGTATCGTGAATATGATAAATGTTTTGTTGAAGAGAAAGAGATTCGAGGAAAAGGTCATATTGTTTGTCCTCGACATGAACTTATACATCAACACAATCTTTGGGAACCAGATTTCCTTGGATATTGGAAAAAGGTAATTTTAAATGTAATTGATAACTTAAATAACAACGTTTGAACAGCCATTTTTGAGATAATGTTGCAAATCTCAGTTGTACTTATTATATATATTTTTCTACATGTTAGTCTGCATATACCATGTATATTCATGTATATACGTGGATTGATTGGTGGGTTTGGGGGGGGGGCGGGCTTTAAAGTGGCTTGTAGAATTTTCCCATGACCTCTGTAAATTTTGTTTAATTCCTGAAAGTATTAGGTTTCATAAAAATTAAATTTTCATGGGGAAAAATAAAAGTAAAAATAATTTCTGTCTGCCCCAGAACATGGTTGACCCAGAAAAATAAGAACTTTTTTAAATATTTCATTAAGTGTAGCGTAACTATAATTCCTTTTTGTATGAATGAATATATCATTCAACTTTTAGGAAGATATATTTAGTGACACCATTTTGACAAAGATTTAAATCCTTTGTAAGTTTAAATTGCACTTCAAATGTGTTTTATATCAGCCAGCCAGAGCACAACAATTTTTGAACCTATTAAAATAGCTTTTGCAAATTTTTCCCGAGTCTATGCGTGAATATAATATGACAACATAAATTTCAAATTAATATATAGTGTACTGATGTATGAAAAAACATATTTGATTGTAAAATGACAGCCATGTGATATTGAACACATGCTTTTCATCAGATATTTTCAAATTTCAAAAGTTTAAAAAAGTGGGTAATTTTGACTTTAATGTCAACTTTCTTTCTGAACAAAATAAACAATTACCTATCGTATTCCGCATCCAGATACATAGCAATATTTCTAGGACTAACCAGGCCTTGGAGAAAGATGTTTGGACGAAAATCAAACTCAAGAACTTCGACTTATAGGCAATATATGAACAAATATAAAACTCGATGTTGCATCATGGACCTTAGACATACATTGTATCTCAATGTGTAAAAATATATAATGTTTCTTCTCTTTGTAGGATTGTGATGTCCATGTATCTGAAACAGGTCAGTGTCTTCTATTTCAAAAGTTATATGAAAGTAATTTAAGGATTTCCATCCCTAATGGGACCTAATTTCCTACCCTTAAATGTCTGTCAAGTACATAATACACTGATATTATATTAAAGCATTTTATAGTGAAAAAGGATTGCCCGCGAGAAAGATTTAAAAATGTTTTTAATTCAGCAGTAGTTTATCAAAAAAG
The DNA here is from genome assembly GCF_032062105.1 of Saccostrea cuccullata. Lineage (NCBI taxonomy): Eukaryota > Metazoa > Mollusca > Bivalvia > Ostreida > Ostreidae > Saccostrea > Saccostrea cuccullata. Next base: position 27,884 of record NW_026938999.1, on the reverse strand, counting down.
ATTGAATTGAAATGTGTTTTTTCAACATAAAAATTCAAATAATTTGAATATCAATAAATCCTGCGGTGGAAAATTGACAATTGAAAACAATTTTTTTACCGGCTAATTTTTTAAATTGATTTTTTATTAATTAAAAAAGGGGAGATAACTCTTACCAGAACTCAAGGTCATAAAATAGGACACATCCCACTGCACACACTAATAGTAATAAATGGGAAATATGGCTAAATAAACTGAGTATTTAATGCATACATATCAGTTATGTATTTAATTTCACTGAATTTGTTCACATTAGGGATTGAATACCTTAACTTCAGGCTATATATCAAGAACGTCTTAAAAATATTCATTATATCATGAATCTTGTGGTTTCTTAATATTGTTCTTACACTGAGTTCTTCACCGTATTTCTTGAAAAAATAAATACTAGAACAATATGTATAACTAACAACGTAAATGAAAATTTAGAAAATTAAAATGATATTTTATTTTAGAAAAGATAAAAGCCCATGTCCTTGAATATTTCCATTTCTATTTGTTTTTTGGGATAACTCTTTAAAAGTTGGTTTATTCGATTTTTTTATTATTCTACCGGTATGTTAATTCGCCTAAATATACGTCAGGAGCTAAGTAGGCCTAAAGGTCATGTAAATCTCCTTTATTTCCTTTAATGTAAATTAAATCTATTGGACTATAATTTCAAAATCTAAATTTACATTTTCTTTTCACAATAAAAAGGTAGTACATGTATTAGGAATCATTGTCTAGTTAGTAGAGTACGGACTTCGCCAGTTATGCAAATTATCTTACGTTTCCAACTCTCATTGATGTTCCTGGCATACATTGTACTAGACTGACTAGACATTGAGTTTTAAGATAAAGTGGAGTGCATGCATACACATATAGTTTATTGAGGAATTTATGCTACGAACGAAAGTATTGATAGGAGATGAGGATTTGTGAATCATAAAATTTGAATATGAAATGATGTAAAAAAAAAAAACACTGATAAATGGAACATCTCTACATGGTCTAAACTCAATTGAATTTTTTTCGAGCCATTGTGAGTATAGTTCAATAAAAAAAAATAAAGACTCCCCAAACCATTGTAGTGGGTTGCTATGTTTTGGACCCTTAAAATTATCTTTATCGAAAATAATTTATATGAATATTATATAATAATCATATTATATAAATATATTTTCATATTTGAGGAAAAGTGTTCATTTCATTTGATGCATTGACTTTTTTAACGTGTTAGATGCATGTGTAATTCCTACTACATATAAATACAAAGTGACTATTCTCAAGACTTATTTGTTATTTATACAGTTGCTAGTACACCCAGAGACAATTTTATCAAACTTTATGAGGAGGGACTACAAAAATTTCATTTTAAAGCTTTTGAAAAGTTGACAAAAGTTGGACGAAATGCCATGCAGATCTACTTTGATGCGGTATACCCGAAAAAGGACCTTTTGAAATTTAAACTTTCAAAAGCTACCGCTGTGAAGAAAATGTTCCATCTGAGCGACAATCAGTTTGAAAGGCTGTGTCCGAGTATGTATATTTTTGTATTTTATAAAATCTGTCTACACGTTGTCCTCTGCATCTACAATATTGTTATATATGTCCTAAGATTATAATTATGGTGATAAACTAATATAAAAAGAAACAAGATGAATGCCTTTTTTACCCTTTAAAATTGTTTCCTATATAAGTCTTACAGAAAAATAAAAAAAAATGTTTAACTAAGATATTAAAAAACTTGATGTATCAACCACCGAGTGAGATAAATTGCACCTCTTGTGAATTATTTTACAGCGTGTTATATCCCCTCTCCGAAGGAGAGTTAGATATACTGTATTACCGTATTGTATGTCTATCTGTCCGTAACATTTTGTGTCGTGTTTTTAAGCAACTACGCACTGCAGATGCTTGAATTTCTAGTGCATTATTTGCTGAAGCATGTCATGTTGTGAAATTCTTTTTTGCTCATTTTGATGTCAACCTGGTTATCCGTTCATCTGTACATGCCTTTAGTAACATTAAATATTTTTGTCGTAGATCTCTTAGCAACAGCTCATTGCAGATACTTGAAATATTAGCCTAGTCTCTGTTGAGATGAAAAAGAATAATTTGTATGAATCTGATGTCAGCGTTTTACTAATCTGTGGGTCTGGCAACTTTATACTTATAAATGCATCTACCCGTAACTAATCTCGTGTACATTAATATGAGCGTGTTTATATACATCAAAGCGGGGATATTACTAGTGAACATAGACTCGCAGACTTCTTGTTGAATCATCGGATTATGTGAGCATATGTCAAAGATGAGTCAAAAGCATCATTCTTCACTTTTTATTAGGCGATCCAATAAAGAATTTCCTAGACTATTACTGGTGAAATCAGTTTCACTGAGCAAGCAACATCGGCAAAGTCTGTTGAGGTTCTTGAATTATTAAAAGTACCATTGCTCTTGATCTCGATTCCCTAGTACGGAACAATGATCAAAAGCAATTAAGTCTAATTTCTGCAATTTCGGCACGTGTACCATGGACTTTAACGAATATACAGTTTTACACTCTTGTGTGTTTTATAATGTGTTCTTAATTCAAAGTATTTTAAAGCTGTTTGAAATAAAGATTTTCCTGGCAAATTAATGTATTTTTTTAAATATCATGATAAAAGTGGAAGGTATAAGAAAACTTGTATTGGTTGGTTTCGCAGGCTTAATGCATTTTGCAGGACCCTCAAGAGAAAACGACCACAGGAAACAGTTTTGTTCTTGGGTCCCACAAAACTCGGTGTTCCTTATAAGCCAGTCAATCAATATAATACAATATAATCCACAGAATCGACAAATAATTTGATATTTTAGTCTAAGTAGAGCACAAGGGACAGCAGAATTTATGTAACAGAGAAAATAAATAAAGATTTAAATGAAAGTTTATGACAGAATTTTAAAAAAATACACAAAATAAGTGTATGCATTTATAAATGTCAAGGGAGATAAAAAAAATAGGTTCTGCGTTTCTTACTTCCAATCAATATATTAACATAATATTTTGTTCATTAGCTGATAAATCTGATCCGTCTTCTCAATCGTTTGATGTGACAATGATGTACCAGATGCTACGAAACCGTTATCCAAATCTTCCACAACCTACTAAGGGCTGGGGAAAGACTCCAGTTACAGGGGATGAAAGTGAAACTGACGACGTAGAAAGGATCCGGATTTACAGAAACCAAGTCGTTCATGAACCTGATGCAACAAGTAAATTAGAAAAGAGGGACCTGGAGGAGAAAGGGAGAGATCTGACACAGGTAAAGTCAAGATTTAAGAAATGGTCCAATTAATGTTTCGTCTTTGATTCTGATCCATGTTCTTACATGTACGTTTGCAGGAGTATATTTTACGTACTATTTCTAAAACGAGGCAAGCTATTGACAGCTATGTTGCTGATACAAAGATATCAACGGTCCCGTTTGAAGTCAATATTTTGCTAATTCTTTCACCGATAAAATATTAATCTATTCAGAAAATACAATTAATCGAACGTTGGCTGGCCTTTCTCAAACATTCCTCGGGAAATATTTTCACAATGGATCATCTACGGATTTTTCCATTTGCTTGATCGGTAAAAGGAGCAAACAGAGGATGTGACGAGTATGCTTAATCCTTCATGGCACTTGATCCGATCTCTGATGTTTTTGAAAGTCCATATTTATATTGCTCCATTAGTCTTTATTGCTGTTATCCTCATGTTTCGTTAACTCAAATGTACTTTTGACAAGGATGTCATAATATTTTAACGTTTATTATTTTCTTTAAATATAATTATTTTTAGGCCATTGTGAGATTGAGCAAGGGAGACCCAAATATACAGCATGAAATGATGAATGCTCTGAAAAATCCTACATAAGAAATGGACACTCAGAATGGGTAAAATAACATTTTTTATTTACAAAGTTATTGTTCAATTTCAAATTTTGTGAGTAATTGTCTTCATTTTTTTAAAAAGATCGAATTCTTTTATTCAACAAATGAAAAGTGCCAGGATAAAAGAGCGTGTTATTTGTCCTCTCTGATTTCTTGAGTTTATATACGGAAACTCAAAGGAAACGTAACTCCCTTATTCTACAATGTAGGGGGGAATTTATACACGGGTTGGAACTATGTACCAAATGAGTTAGGAGATCTTTAACTTTGCCAAGTCAGTTGTTATACGGCTGAATGATATTCACTCCATTTCCGGAACTTGATTATATCCCTCTTAACAAAAATATAAAAAAAATAGTTAAATATTTGAAAACATTGATTTGTAGTTGTTAATCATGAGGATTGAACTAATACATGTATTACGAAGAAAAATTCTTTCTTGTCCGGATATGATGAGGTCTATATTTTCTCAAAATGACTGAAAGCACGCATTTTCATTTCTAATGCTGGAAATTTTCAAAATAAAGAAAAAGGAGAGCTGCAGATTCAAATATACACTACATAACAACTTGTCAGGCTCATGTGTATCACAAGCATGATTGAGCGACAGTTCTTTGAACGGTAGTCCAAGAGTTACTACATAACGCCAAGTTAGAGAAAATTCAACCGCAGTATCTGACAAAAGGGCATTTAAAAATGCCCGAGAATATTAAATTTGCTTAGATGAAGATAATGATAAACCTAATGCATGGCAGAAATCGAGCTGCATTTGTTGTACATGGCAGACCAGCATGTTTTAATTGAATGAAGGGGGATGTTTTTAAAGTTATGTGTTACTTTCTAAGGTCTAAAGATAACGTTTAACGTTTAAATGAAGTATCACATTTTTGTACACTTACTTTATACCTTAATGTAATCATTTTCAATGTTGTTAATTATCTTAAAAGTAACCATAAAAACCATAAAAGTAACACATAACTCGTAAAACATTAAAAACATTTTTTAAAAAAATCTTCTTCTATAGAACCACTGAGCCAGAAGAGCTGAGACATATGGGGATTTATTAATAAAGTATTCAAAATTACTTTCTGATGTTTCTGATTTTCTAACTTTGTAAGATTTAAGATTTTCAATTTTTCTTAATTTTTCTCGGTTTTTTAATGATCAGCATCTGATAATTACCACTTCTTGAATATGTTGCTATAAAAAAATACCAATGTGAGGAGTAAATAAGGAAATATCACGTAAATTTGTTATGATTGCCGAATTTTTTGTCGCATTACTGATGTCATAAATGATACAATTCCATAGTAAGAAAACAAAAAACAATATTTACTATACGCCGTAGTTTCATTGTACATGTGATATATGTTTATTTTTTTCATAAATACATGCGTTTTTAAAAATATTTTTGCATTCAAGTCATAAAGCTTTTAAATTCATTTTTTTAAATTTGGGTGACAGCTCTATGACAGTGTATAACCTACCAAGTAAAATACCCTAATAATAGTCATATTTTATTTCACCAGAGTTAAATCATTGAGTCAATATGATACTCAATTCGAGCGAATCTAAAATTTGATTGAAACATTATATTCTGTTTTCTTTTGCCTATATTCTTTCAAAACTGATTTATCATATTTGACAAGAACATTTACATCCAGTTTTAAACCCCTTTCAAACAATTCTGCATTAAAAAAAACTTTTTATGGACCATTTTAAAAATACTTTAATATATCAATTATCATTAAAAGAATCTAAATTATAATTAAATTTCCCCTAAAAGATTTTTAGAAATATAAGTTTTGCTAGTGAATGCACTCTTGTCTTGAAGTAACGAAGAGAAATTTATGATTTTGATGTACTGTAATCAAATCAACAAAACATCTCAAAATAATGGCACAGAATGTCATAAAAAATACACGTATCTTCAAACAACTTTATTTTATCTGAAAACTTAATTATTGATATTATTTATTTAATTATTCAGATTCGAATGTTATTTTATTTTAAACGGAAGATATATTTTTCCAGGTGCTGCCATAACATCAACGTCTGTAGAATTTCTTTGGACTTTTTCCTGTACAATTGTATTTAGTATGTTTAGTATGTACAACGAACAAAATGTCAATGAAAACTCTTTTTAAGGTTTATTTGTCTATTGTTTAATCTGTTGTTTTTCAAAAGTTGATGATATGAACGATTCATGTTTAGACGAACCAAATATGATTCATTCGAATTTGACAAATTCAAACATTGTTGCGTTTGAAAACATTGTATTTAGATTTATGCAATGCATGTAAATAAACCACTTTTTGTATCCACTTTATTGTGCATGTGCCTACAAAAATGTTTCAAAAATGTATTCCTTTCATATATGTGTATCAGTTTTATATCCGTCAGCATGGACTTGTTTGGTTAATCTATTGCAAAAGCATTAATTTAATTATTTAATTAATTCTTTATCTATTAATACATTAACAAACGCTTAAAGCAAGCACACTTTTATGAACTTTCAGCAAAGTGATGTTCCTTATTCCATGCCATACATGTATACGGATGTTTATCATTTCGAATCAGGACCCTTTTGATCATATTGCATACATGATTATTAGATAGAACATACAAGTATAATGATTATTACAAAATATGAATATAGTAGTATTCAGTATTATTCTTATGAGTATACATGTACACATGTTAGAAATGCTCAATCAATTTACATATTGTTCATAAGGTGATACATGTAATTGCTATCTAAATGTAATATGTTAAATTTAGAAACGCATTGTAAAGTAAAAAAAATGCCATCGTGTTTCATAAGGCGAAAAAGCCAGAGGTAATACATTAAATCCGTAAACTAAGAGTGTAAAAAAAGACTGAAGTAGAATACTCCTTTTACCTCTTGATAACACGAAGAAAATTTAGACCTTGAATTGTGAAATTCTGAAGTTCTTAAATTCCTGTGTGAATTGATCAAAGGAACAATATGATGTGTCCTCTACATGTATAAAGAATTTTAAATTTTGAAAAATACATTTTTAACACTCAACAAATGTTAGTTTGGTCATAAGATAAGCAATCATGATGACTTATATATTAAATCCCAATGAATCGTCCCTTGCTTATATTATAGTTGAATATATCTATTCAGTATATATAACTTTTGTATCTGTATCACCTCTGGCTTTTTCGCCTTATGAAACACGAGAGCATTTTTTTTTTACTTTACAATGAAAAAAGACGATATGGCTTTCATAAACATTTGGAAACACTCAAAAGCTTCTTGATATATTCCTGAAAAATGACAGTTACAAACAGATTTTATGATTTACAACCCTGACCTTTGAATTTTTATGTCGAAATAAACAGGGGACTTTAAAGACCTAAAGGAAATTGTAAGATAAAAATTCACTGCAAAAGCTTCAATCTAAAGATATTGAGCGGAAACAAAATTGTTTTTAAAAAGACGGAATATTGTTATTTATTACCTTGACCTATGACCTCAATATATCTATTTTAGGCCATAAGGAGTTATTTTTACTAACACATATAGGTCATTAAACTGAGATATTTTGAGAGACCAAATTGATATGGATGCTCAAGGCTTAACATGTCAACAATGTGAATTAATTTTGACTGTTGTTTTGTTCAGTTTTGACACAAATGGGAGTATAATGATAACTGGCATTTGCATGATAAAAACCTACGACATTTCAAAGTTATACACAACCATTCCCCACGATGAATTAAAGCACAGGCCTTTTGATATCATTAACTGTTGCTTTTTTCAATAAAAATGAAACTCTTGAATTGTCCTTCCTTCCTGGCCATTGCAAACATAAGTTCTATGTTGGCATTAAAGAGATGCTTAAGTTTCTGATTGACAATATCTATGTGGTCTCTGGAGACCAAGTCTTCATGCGATCCGTTGGGGTTACCGACGGTTCCCGTTGCGCTCCATTGTGCGCAGACCTGTTTTTGTATTCATATATGACGCAGAATTTCTGCAGAGTCATGCGTAAGAAGAGAGCACTTGCTGTGGCCTTAGGCTTGGCATTTGAATGAATTGACGACGTATTGTCCATTAACAAGAGTGAATGTGAAATTATTTCGAACTATTTTATTGCATTGTTGCCAATGTATCATTGAGTACTGGATAATGCTTGTAGTCATCGGAACTTTTTCAGTTACATTTTTACAAAGGTTTGAGAAGTATGACTGTTCTCTGTAACTTATTAAACATCTGAAATGTAAAACAAAAAAAAATTAATTTAAGATAAAAAAAAAATAAAGGTTAGAATATCCGCTTTATGAAAACACAAAAAGGGAATTTAAATAATCTTTGATACAGCTTTTAACTCTTTGGGTATTTTTTAATGATTCTATTTTAATATAGAAAAATATTTAACTTTTCGATGTACATTTGGTCACCTTCAATCACTTCTGCATTAAATCTATAATATAAAAAGCTAACCAGGATTGTAAGATTTAAGAGAAATTGTGATATTGCTACATTTAAGTATAAATTTAAAAAAAAAAATCCAACATCTAACCTTTGACATTTTCAACATATTTTGTTTAGATTTTATTTTTAAAAAATATACATGTATTTTTTCAGCTTTCATCATTCAGATAACAATTTTCATTTGCTGTTTTTTACTAAACATTCACTCATTAATTCATTCTTCTTGTTATTCCATAAAAGTATTTGTATCACCAAGATATATCATAAAAAATGTATATTCCTATGTTTTCTTATAATTCTTACATTTATCTTTCAAATATTTTTTTCTCAAAAAAGATCAACCCTTTTTGAACGGGATGTCCTCCAGTTTTAATGGAAACATATATTTTTCAATTGCATGGTTTATACAAATTATTTTGTTTACTTCGAAAAACATACCCGTATACATGATATGAAACTATTTTTCTTATAAAATGAAGGTATCTAACATTTGGTATACATACAAGTGCAAATAATAAACAGAATATTTCTAATCATCATGATCTCATTTATTTAGCAATCATCTCTTAAGGAAAATAAAATTTCAGCACATTATTTACATATATTCGATCATTTTTACTTTACCACTGTTAAACTCGGCCACAACGAGTTTGTCTCTGGTGTCTACACATAAACCCCATGGATACTTTAGATCACAGTTATCAATGTAATGAAGGAACTGTTCGTCCTGATCAAGAATGTGGATACAGTGGTTGTTACAGTCTGCTGTCAGGATCCGACTCTGGCTGTCTATTGTGATGCCAAGTGGATCAAATGATCCCTTGGTAGTAGAGGGATGACCAGTGTATCTAAATCGGAGCTTTCCTGCATAATTAACCACTACTACTGCCTTGGCTTTCTGGTCAGCCACACAGATATCTAGGTTCCTGTTCTCACTGATGTGTTTAAGGTAACCCGATGAATACAGAGGTTTACCTTCACTATCAAACTGAATGGTTTGTTTCTCTATGGAGCCAGTGTAACGGACAACTTTTGATTGTTTATCATCGCTGTACATGGTGACTAACAAGTCACCAGAGGAGGTACCATAGACACAGTAAGGTTTCCAGTCCTGTAGTCTGATCACTTGCCATATCTGTTTATTCTTCACTATGTTTACAGTTCTTGTATCAGGGTCAGTATAAACTAGATCTCCACTCCTTGTCACTGTGATATCACCTGGCCATTTCCCTGATTTGGTTTGGATTAATTTCAGAAGTTTGCCCTGGAGGTTGTAGAGTTTCATCATTTTGTCTTGTCCACATGTCCAGAATTCCTCGTCACTTTGACAGCTAACGCCGCGTGGGATATACCCTGTATTTATCGTGGCAATGACCTTTGATTCATCAAGCAGTGGTTTTTTTTGGAGGACAATATACACCTTCTGGTGTCTCCAGTGAGAAGACATGAAAAGATTTTCTCGAATCATAAGGCACCACTTCATGCTTCTTGGACTTGTCAGAGATGTGTTCCACCATACAAGTCTTGCACAGATTCATGTAACAAAAGTTACAGTACATTTGTACAACTCTGTCTTTACATAAATCACATCTGATAATGTCCTGGGCACAAAATTTAGGATTCATATTAACAGATTGCTGAAAAAACGTAAGATTTAATCAATATTATTGAATAATTTTAACGTAAAGACTATAGTGTAAAACAGCATGCACGTTAACAAATGACATTGTGTGTTAAGAAGGAGGAGGAAATGTGATTTTTACCTGTTAAATATTTTCCTTGTAACGGCGTGAACTTAAACTGTGGCTGCAATGATTTATCAGTAAAACAACAGTTGACTTTTTATAATCATAGATAAATTATCTTATACCACGCTTACATGAACTTTGATATTAAACTGACACGCTTTTGCTTTTATCTGTTTCTATGTTGTTTTATTTTTTATTCCCAATTTGATAATATTTATGTACATCATATTAGCTTAGTTGTTTACTGTTGACCTGAAATGTACTTTTTGTAGTGTTTTACTATTAAGCATAAATTTTCAAGAGAAGATAAAAATTTTCACCATAAAAAACTGTGTACAAAATTTACCTTAAATACAACTTGTAGTCATTAGGCCAATATCTTGCTGATTAATGTAATACTATCCTGCAGAGACGAAAATTACCGATTCTTCGATTTTCATTTTTTTATGTGTAATTTCATAAAACCAAAGGCAACTTTAAAAAAAATTAGGAGTTTCAATCTTGTGAATTACAAAGTTTCGGGGTATATAGTGATCACATGTCCATCTGGCTGTCCGTCTGTCAGGCCAATATCTTTCTTATGGTGGAATATTTGAATGTACAACTTCACACAAAGATTATTCATGACCACCAGGGTGTGACATGGCCTTAACTCAAAATCATTTGGGCAAGTTCAAGGTCATTAAAAGAAAAGATTAATAATTTGTGTCCAGTCCATATCTTTCTTAAGGATAAAATTGGTGGGTTCCTATTTTACACAGAGTGCTTGACCTCAGGGGTGTCAAGCCTTGACCCAAGGTCATTTGTGTAAGTTCAAGACAGTTATAGTTAAAGTTCATGATTCATTTCTGGGTCGGTATCCAACAATTGAATTTGGTTTTGTTTTAAACCAACCCGTACGAAATTCAGAGACGTATTACGCCTGGATTTTTTGCAAATCCTGGCGTACAAGAGACGTTTTCTTATAAATACGGTTCATTTTCAGGCGTACACGTATTTTTGCCAGAAATACGTCTCCTTTTTTCCAGGTGTAATTTCTAAATCCGGGCGTATTTTCTACTTAGTCTCTTTGGCACAAGGAATTTAAAACTTAGAAAATTTCAAAAGGCGCGTATTTTTGAAAATTCTGGTGGATTTTTCAACTTATAGCCAAAAAAACTTAGTCAACTCATTCTCTTTTTTAAAAAGTATTGAGTTACATAAGAAACATTTTTATGATATTATATAACTGAAACAAAAAACAAAATATTGCATAATATACATTACAATATTGCATTTAGTTTGTAATTACCTATATTAAATATTATTCAAAGCTTATTTTTCATAAATTAAACTGATTTTTTTTAGAACTTTGTCCCATGGACCTGAAATTTTGTCATTCCCATTTTTTTTTTAAAAATTGATATTATTTTTCTTAACACAAATGATTTCTATAACTGTAAAGTAAATAGTATATATTCTTTGAACTTCATGATTTGTTTAGTCAGGCTATAAACATACATGTTATTACATCATTTTAATGTTTTTTTATAAAATGCTTTATATTTGGTATATTCAGATACTATTACATTACCATCAACTTTCACTTCCCTAGCCTAACCTGCTGGGATTGTGGTAATTACTTACAGATGTGTTGAGCATGTTTAGGAACAACTTATCTGTGATGTTGTAAACCTTTCTAAGAACAGCTTATCAATTTTACATCCGGTTTGTGTGCAGTTTTATTTCCCACCCTAATCTTTAAAATAAGTGAATTCATATAGTGAATACACCTTGTTTATACACTGATGGAATTTAATTTTATGTTGTGTAAACAAAACAGCATTTTTTCTTCAATTTACAAATTGTACTGAGTAGAACTTCCAGAAATCATAAAACTGTTTAGCTAACTAGGGGGTTGTAAACAACAGCATCTGCATCCAAGTATTTGCGCCAATTTTAAACCACCAGGCAGGTCATGCCAAGAACAATGAGATTAGAGAAAGCCACAACAAAGCACAGATGGTGTAGAAGAGGTAATTATTTTGAAAACATAGCTTAACATTGAAACTTTTTATCTATGAAAATAAAAGACAGCTGAATTTGCTTTTGATTTGCAGAGCTTGAAAATTGGGTCAGTAGTATTTTGAATTGCATAAATTATTTTCTAGTGTTTTTCTTTTTCCAGAAAATGATTTACATCTAAATCCTTATCACAGTTGAAAAATTGATTGAATGATGAAAGGGTCATAAGAGGAGGAGAAAAGATATTGCAATATTAAGAGTTGACCAGCAGCATTAAGCTTTCCATTTTATTGCAATATGCCAGTGAACTGCAGCCACTGGAAGATATTTGCATCAGGAAGAAGAAGACTGTTTGCAATGCCAGTTATAAAACATTCAAACTTCTTTTTGTGAATATTTCAATCTATGAAAATGTGATTGGGGAATGTGATGTGAAACGTGAATGACAGAATCGCTTGTGATTTGCATCTTTTATGCCAATTTAGGAGTAAAAAGAATGACAGGAGTACTCAGCATGATTCTCAAAACTGTGATTCACTGTGATTACTGGAATGTTTCAACTGTTTTACTATAAAACTCAGCCTTGGATGTTAAAATGCTGTGAAATGGTTAATATAATTCTTACATGTAACTGTGCTTTGAAATAGTAAATGTAAGATTATGATTTTTTTAATTTTAATGACAATCCTTTATTTGAATTTCATACACATTTTATCACACTGAAAAAATATTCAGAAAATAAAAGTGATGTATGCTAAGCTTAATTTGTCTAATCTTTTTTAGTATATGTAGTCAAAAATCTTTGTACTAAAGTTGATTGTACATTTATATTCATGCTATAGTTGTAGCTCCCATTGCAGTAATATAATTAATATTTAATTCAAATTTATTTAAAGCAGGCGTATTTTTTGTACAGGCGTATTTTTTTGTACGGGCGTATTCTTTAATACGGGCGTATTTATTTTGCAGGCGTATTTTTAAGAGTATGCTTGAAATCTAGGCGTAATTCTATTATTAAAATTTCCAGGCGTACTCATTTGCATATTTCGGCCAAAAATACGGGAGGATTACGCCTCGTGTACGCCCGTATTTTACATTATACGCCTGGTTTTATATATTCATTTCAATAGAGATTTCCACAAGGATTTTTAGATTAAAAAAAGCATGTATTTTTTGAAAATACGTGACTTAAATTTCGTACGGGAGAGGCCATGAAATTCAAAATTTTGAAAGAGGCACCATTGAATTTCATAATTATAAAATTAGCATGCTTATTTTATTTACTTAATACCCAGAGGTAGATCAGAGTAAAAAAGAGAAAATGCACTTCCACTTTGTAACCATTTGTGCACCCCACCAAAAAGGAACCACTGACCCTCAGAAGCCACATATTTCTTCATCATAAATAAAAATACTTGGATCATTAGCATAAAACCCAGGAGCAAAGGAAAAGATTGTCCAAAAATTAATGCATTTTCACTATATAATCAAAAGAGCCCCCTACACCAAATGGCAAAACCCATGACACAGGGGCCATGAAATTCATAAATTTGGTTGAGGCATTATAATTTTATACTAAGTTAGTTTGATAGCGAGGGGCAGAGAAAAAGATTTTCAAAGAATTAATGCATTTTCACTATATAATCAATAGAGCCCCGCCCTAACACCAGAACCCCTGACTCTGGGGCCATGAAATTCACAATCTGGATGAGGCACTCTTGCTCATCATAACTATTAGTTGTTAGTTTATTTAATACCCAGGACCAGAGAAGAAGATTTTCAAAGATTTAATGCATTTTCACTATATAATCATTAGAGCCCCGTTCTAACACCAGAACCCTTGTCCCCGGGGCCATAAAATTCAATATTTTGCAAGAGGCACTCTTGCTCATTATAACTATGTACTTAGTTTATTTAATACCCAGGAGCAAGGAAGAAGATTTTCAAAGACGTAATGCATTTTCACTATATAATCAATAGAGCCCCGCCCTAGCACTAGAACCCCTGACCCTGGGGCCATAAAATTCACAATTTTGGAAGGGGCACTCCTGCTCATTATAACTATATACTTAGTTTATTTATTACCCAGGAGCATTCAAAGAAATAATTAATGCATTTTCACTATATAATCTGTATAGCCCTGTCCTAGCACTAGAACCCCTGACCCTGGGGCCATGATTTCACAATTTTATTAGAGGACTCAATGCTCATTACATTCATGCTAACAGTTTGCCTGCTTGAAGTCCAGGAGTAAAGAAGAAGATTTTTTAAAATTTCATTAATTTTAGTGGTTTTGGCCCCACCCCTCAGGCCCCAGGGGGGGTAGGGACCATGAAATTCACAATTTTTGTTCCCGCTTATCCATAGATGCTGTATACCAAATTTGGTTGAAATTGGATCAGTGGTTTCAGAGAAGAAGGTGAAAATGTTTAAATGTTAAACACATGACACACGACACACATAAAAACGGATAGCAATAGGACACCTGAGTGACTCAGGTGACCTAAAAAGGTTGCTTATAATTATGACCTGAGGATGTAACAAAATCCTTACCAAAACTCACTGTAGAAAACAAGATGTGTTTGTGAAACACTGATGCCCCTGTATGGCAAGGTATACCAAAGGATAAACTTTTTGAAATGCATATGTACATCGAATATGTTGGTTCCCAAAGTAAGGTGTTCTCACATGAAATACACTTGTGAAATATTAAAACCCAATAACTAGTACCACCTGATCATAAGTTATGGCCAAGGTTGAAGCTTTTTTGAAAGAAGGTCAAACTTAAAGGTCAATGTCAAAGTTGTAGGTATATAAAGTAAGATAACATACATGTATTTACAGATGAAATCCCTAACCCTAAAAGAAGAAGGTATAGTTTTAGCTTTATTGCACCCTAAAAATGTAATGACATCAAAATGTTTTGAAACTGGCTTAAATATTAGTTAAATAAATGACTCTGACAAATCAGGTAAGAATATCACATGAAGGTTTACCATTCTGCAAATATGACGTCATTAATGTGAAGCATTTCTCTACTTTGAACAGAAAAAGCCTCAAAATGGCACATTTCAAGGGTGATTTTCATCAAGAAAACAGTGTCTACAGCCGTCGCCCACTTTAATTTTTTGATATTTTGTGCAAAATTCAATAACAAATCATATATATCTCAAGATCTTTGTGGGCGATGCCTGTGGACAATGTTATCTGAAGAAAATTCCATTGAAAATTGGTGTCTTCTGCAGCTACGGGGAAATTCACGTTTATGACGTCAAAATAAGCATTTAAAAACACATGTGAGAAAACTAACTTGTATGATTTTTTTCTGCACTGAATTTCAATTATTTAAAAAGCATGAGTTTTCAACTTTTACACCAGTGTCATTTTTTTTTAGAAAATCACAGGGCAAAATTTGTATGGAAACCATACCTTCTTCTTTAATGACAAAAGTAATGACCAAGGTTAAAGTTTTTTTTTAAATGGGACAAATTCCAAGGTAAAATAAAATAGTCAACATTATTGGCACCCAATGAATGGTCATGTCACAATTACATGCGTAAACTAGGAGACTTATTGTTCACAGAACAATAAGAGGTCTTTCCACCTTCTTTGATGTTTTCAATTTTGTTTATTTGACTCCTTAAAATTAAATTCCATGAATAAAAAAACCAAAACTGTCTTAACCGATAGAAAAAATTAAAATTAAAAAAATTGAAATGACCTTGACCTTTGACCTTCATAAAATGTCAAGGTCAAAGGTCAAGGACACAATGCAATTGACCCCATGCTTTTACCACTTATAGTTTTCAAGTTATAAGATTTTATATTAAGTACAAAGAAGTTAAAGGGGTCATCAGATCCTTTTGCATTTTTACAATGAAGTTAGGCCTAAAGACCCTTAACACATTAGAGAAGGTTTGGTGTCTCTACGGTCTACGGTTTTGAAGTAGTAGCGATAACAAGTTTTTTCGCATAAGGGGCAATAACTTTCAATAGGGACAATCTTCAGGGACAAGAATGAAATCTTTGAAAAAGATTCAAGAGAACATATTAAAAATGCAAAGACTGATTGTATATTTTAAAAGACAAAAGAGATATAAAAAGAGCTTGATTTCTCAATTTTTGAGTGACCTTGACCTTTGACCTTTGCATAAATTTAAAGGTCAAAGGTCACTGAATCTAATGCAGTTGGTCCCATGTCTCCACGACTTGTCGTTTTGAAAATTTTTGATTATTTGTAATATTCAAAAAGTTTAACTCATTTTTGAAGGGGTCACCGAATGCTTTCGCAATGAATAGATTGAAGAGGGGCCATTGGTGAAGGTTTCATACCTTTACGGTTTACGGTTTCAGAGGAGTAGCGATAACAAGGGTTTTTAGCACAAGGGGCAATAACTTTTCAAAGGGTCAATCTTAGGGGCCAAGATTTATATCTTCTAAAGAGTTTCAAAAGTACATATCAAAGACATGAGATAGATCATATATGTTTAAGGACATAAGAGCTATTAAGAGAAATTTATTTCTCATATTTGGAATGACCTTGACCTTTGACCTTGAAATGAATTTGAAGCAAAAGGTCATTGAATGTTATGCAGTTGGTTTCACGTCTCTACGACTTTTCGTTTTGAAAATTTTTAATTTTTTGTAAACTTTATAAACTTTCAGGGGCAGTTACTCATTGAAGGGGTCAAAGAAATCTTTCAAGGGTCAAAGAAATCTTTCACAATGAATAGATTGAAAAGTCTCCTAAATTAGTTAAAGACAATGGTGAAGGTTTTATATCTCTATGGTTTACGGTTTCTGAGGAGTAGCGATAACAAGCTTAACGGTGAAAGGGCCAATAACTGTGTAAGGGGTCTAAGTTAAAATATGGGGGGTCATTTTTTTTAACGGAATAACTTTAAATATCCAGTATCATGAACTATAAAGTTTTTCGATAAGTCTTACGGTGTCAAAACATAAGGTGAGAAATAGAATAATAAAAAACATAAGCATTTCAATAGGTCTTTCCACAGAAAGGTGGAAAGACCTAATTATGAAAGTCCTAGCCTTGACCACTCAAACGTTATTGCCAAGGTTAGGGGTTTTTTTAAAAGTAGATCAAACACCAAGGTAAAAGGATCAATATTACTTAATATTCATGCACAAATTAGAGGATTTAATAATATTAAACCATAATTATAACATCATCTAACCAATATTTGGATTTGCTTTTTTATTGATGTTATATTGTACAAATATGTAAATCATAAATCTATACATAAAATACATTCAAAAAATGCATTATTTACCTTAAGTTTACAAACTGTACAAAGTAACAGATAATTTTTTAATAAATCATATCTCACGGATGTAAAAAGAATTTGAGAATAATAAAATTATATAACAATAAATTATAGAGCATTATTTTGTTGATTTTTTGAAAGCTTGTGTATGTATTAACAAGTAAATAATTATTACTTCAGGATTCATAACTCAGGCAATTTGATCAAGCTCAGGTGCTAAAGAGCTTGTCTTGCAGTACTTTTCATGTTAAACCATCCATTAACATTATTAACAAATGTGTATATTATATGTACTACTCCTGATAATATAAACTTCTAACTCTGCATAGCAGTCCAAGTTGAAGCATTGTATCTAAAATTTCTTCTCTGTCTTTTCTTACTAAGATGTTGTAAGGCCTTGAGTAAAGTATTCTACTTCTGGTATCTTCCAGTTTATCAGCATTCCTTAATTTTCTACAATGTTCAGTGCTCAAATCCAAACGAGTGAAAATGATCTGCAATATTAAAATATCCAAATATTATTTACATTTGTTTATACCAGCAATTTAAACAAAAAAAATTATGAACTTATTTCGGTATATTTAATACACGTACTAGCATCAAAAACACTTGTTCATGTGCTGGTATATACAATAGTGAAATACTATACTTTATTTGTTTAAAGTAATAATTGCTTGAAATTGCTGTCAAAATCCTTGTATACTTTTTTCAATAATTTAATCATTTAGCTATAATGTCTTGAGTAACAAGGAATTGTTTTAACTGATGAAATTAAAAAGTAACATTTCAAGCAATTTAAACATTTTTCAGTCCATATCAAGATTGGTTATTTTCTGTTTAACACTTGTGTCAAAAGAAGGAAAATGGGACATTTAGTCATGTTACACTTTTACTGTTAAAATAGCATTATTCTTGTAAATTATAACTGTGAAAAGAAATGGACAGACAGATGTGCAATCATCGTCACAAACCGTGGCTAAAATGTACGATCCACTCCCATTCTGGCTGTGGTTATCGAGAGGAGAATATTTCATAGCTCTTTAAAGTATTGACCAATGTGAGTAAAGCATAGTCTGAAATTGACCTTTCCTGCGACCTTTCAATACCCAATAGCAGTGTACAAAATACTGCTGATATAACTTGTTGATTTCTATTGCGATGGAAACAAAACTTGTCATTGACTGAATATGATGTCAAAATAGAAAGGCATAAATATTCAAAATTAGGACACTTTTGTGATCAAGCAGCCATGGGTAGGAGAGAGCTATATGTGCACTCTGGACCATGGCTTGAGACAATGATGTGCAATTGACATACTGTGATCAGAAAAATTCAATTGGCCTTTAATTCCAGTAATAAAATTCATTAAAAATTACTAACCTTGGTCTGAACACAGATTATTCCTACAGATGTATTAGGTATAGCAGAGTTCATAACTTCCACTAAAAGCTCCCCTCCATGTTGTCCTAACATATTCTCAACAGCCTGGCTTTGAAGCTTTTTGTCTTTGATACAAAAGTCATCGACATTATCACTTTTATAATGTGGCCACATATTCACCTGAAATGACATTTTTTTATGAGCTTTTATGAGCTTTGTTTTAAAAGCTTTGAATTATATCTTTAATAAGAAACTTATGAAGAAAAAGTGGCTCAATTTATTGGAATTGAAAATAAAACAGAAGGCCAATGGGCCACATTGCTCACCTAATCACCCCCCTCCCCCCCCCCCCCACCCCGATCATGCTTTTAAATACTCTAGATTCTACACTATCCAAAGATTCTTCCACATAGGTTTCAGCTTTCCTGGCCCAATGGTTCTTGAGAGGAAAATTTTTAAAGATATTTCCTATATAATTCTATGTAAAACTTGGATCCCTTATTGTGACCCTGCCCTACTTTCAGGGGTCATATTTTTAACAATTGAAAATTTTCACTACCCCAGCATGCTTCCACATAAGTTTCAGCTTTCCTGGTCCTGTGTTTCTTGAGAAGAAGATTTTTAAAGATTTTTCCTATATATTTCTATGTAAAACTTGGATTCCCTATTGTGACCCCGTCCTACCGTCTGGGGTCATAATTTAAGATTCTACGTACACTACTCAAGGATGCTTCCACATAAGTTTAAGCTTTCCTGGCCCAGTGATTCTTGAGCAGAATATTTATTTTCTCTTTAATGAGGGCCTAAATGTATTTAAATTGTCTCAAAAATTTAGTGCATTTCTAAAAGACATTTCTAAAAGTGATAGAAATAGTTTATAGATCCATAAGAGTGTCAAATGATGAACTTGATTTAGCAAGAGAGTTCTTTCAAAAAAGTGGCTAAATAGATATACTTATTACATTAACAAATCTAAAGATAATACATGTACCTCTTATAACTATCACACTAACCTCTCCCACAGTGCCTGTAATTAGAGATGAACATGTAGTAAACCGTGTAGGTTCTCCCAGCACTGTGTATCTGATATCTGGAGTACTGGTCATGTCTTCACCATTCAGCCTCATTTCTGTTTTCTGCCAAGCATCTCCTCTCCTGCAAAATTGTTGAACTCACTTCATTACAAAATACCTCACACTTGTACCATGTTCTGAGACATTGAATATTACAATAAAATCAGCTGGTATCTCATTAATATATGGAATCTTTTTTTCCCTCTAAGGATGAAATTATCAAATTTAAATAAAATGGATGTAAAATGCAGGCAGTAATCAAGTGTAAGTGTCTCTAGTTCTTTTATCTTACAATATAAGACAGAGCTTTACACCAAATGAATGTGGAGCTCATCCCTATATGATACATTAAATCATTCAACTTGTCTGTGTACAATTTACAGTTCATTGGGAATCAAACCTGCTAAAAAAACTTTTAACATGTTTAACCTATCCATTCATCTAAAGAAAGATGTACATCAGGTCCAGGCATCAAAAGCATATCTGCCAGACAAAATGTTTCTATGTAGATACATCAGCTACATGTATGCAGTTAAAGATACAATATACATGTATGCAGTTCATGTAGTTATTTTAACTTATTTGGTAAGAAGATCTGCTCCAAGATATTCATCAATTCATTCATCCATTGGTCACACCTAGCATACAAAGGAAGTCTGGCATAGTTCATGCAACATGGCAACATAGAAAGAACAATCCTTTTAAGTTTCAATCAAAATGTTTGCCTCAGCAGTTTACAAACAATTGAATCGAGGAATTTTAGATATCTTGATTGTTACTTGATGGGGATGTAGTCATTTTAAAAAACAGTAAATAGTAAAAACAAACTTGACTAGAACACTATCATAAAAGCTAGCTAGAGCTCCAAATATTCTGAATTTGTTTCAAACAAATAACTTTTAAACTCACACAGGGTTCAAAAGGAGTATCTTGCTGAAGAGTGTTAGGAGCTGAATAAAGGCACCCTCCACCCCAGTTCTTTGTCCAGACACCAGTCCTTGTATGAAGTCAGAGTAATACTCAATAAACTCTGTAATCCCAGCATACCACAGGCTAAACAGGTGCCTATAGAAATAAATAATATAATATTGACATTTTGACTGTAGGAGAATACCAAATGTACAAAAGCCCAATTTGACACATGTGCAAAGGGTAAAGTTCTCCATAATAGTTTCAGAGTTTTTCAAAAGGTTAACAATTCAGTATTTCCACTATAAACATAACATCCTGTGAAGTATCATGCACAGTAAAAAAAAATACCTTGATAGAAATTCTGATGAGGAAGACCCAATTCTCATTGACATAAATTCCTCTTTAATGTTTCTCCTTGCATGTATTAAACAGTTCTCAATTTCTTCAATTTTAGGTGACATTATGATAGACTCAAGATCTTCATTGAAGGGACTCATACATTTTTTAGTTGATTCTATCAGACATTCCTTAATCTCAAGTAATTTAGTCCAAAATGCAGCACGATTTTTGATACCATAAAATTCAACGGAATACAACTTTTCCAGAACACATTTAGTTAACTCTGTCAATTCTGTCGCTTTTTCATCATAAAAAATCCCAAACGGTTCTAATGTATTAATATTCCATTTGGAAACATCAGATCTGTAACTATTCCCTCTTTCATGAGATTGAGATCGAGAGTCATTGGTACTGTAACTGTCATCACTATCACAAGATTGAGATCGAGATCTCTGAGATAATTTTCTTTTTCGTGATGATCCTGAAGAGGGTGAGATTGGTGTAGGACTGGGATTTGGTGAATCTTCCATTGTCGTACAAAACAAAGTTTTCTAGCACTTCTTCCTAAAAATAAAAAATGAGAGAGATTACAAAACCTTTCAAGTTCTATGATAACTGAGCACTACATTGTAGTTGGTATTAATGCTTTTTTGCAATTAATTTCATACACATGTTGACTGAGATTGAGGGTCATGTGTTTTGTCGAACCAAAAAACCAAACTATTTGCTGGAGACTGTAAGTTGACAAAATGCATTTTGCCCAGAAACAGAGTAAACAAGAGATGTTTGTAAAACACTTACACCCCCCTCCCCCCAAATTGGAATTTTTTTAAGTCCAAAAGGGCATAACTCTGTCTAAAATGGTGCGATCCTACCCAAAACATTTCTTGAACTAGATATTCAGCTGAAAAATCTATATACTAAATTTCATTTCAATATGTGCAACCCCTGCAAAGAAAGGAATGGAAACTGCAATTAAGTGGAATTTCTAAGTCCAAGGGGCATAACTCTAACAAAAAGGAAGCGATTGTACTCAAAACAGAACTTGACCTAGATATTTATCTGAAATACCTGTATACTAAATTTCATTTCAATATGTGCAACCTCTGCAAAGAAAATGAACAGAAACTGCAAATAAGTGGAATTTTTATAAGTCCAAGGGGCATTACTCTGACAAAAATGGTGCAATTGTAAACAAAACATAATTTGACCTAGATATTAACCTAGATATTAACCTGATAAACCTGTATACCAAATTTCATTTCAGTATGTGCAACAGTTGTGAAGAAAATGAACGGAAACTAAATGGACCGACAGACCGACCGACAGCAGCAAAGCAGTATGCCCTCCCTTCTTCGAAAGGGGGCATAATAAATGTTTTTTTTTTATACCTTTTACTTTTGATTAAATTTTGTTATCATATGATTTTTCCCTATATAAAACAAGAGATGTTTGTAAAACACTTATGCCCCCCTCCCCCCAAAATTTGAATTTTTCCATGTCCAAAAGTGCACAACTCTGTCAAAAATGGTGTGATCATACCCAAAACAAATCTTAACCAAGATATTCATCTGACTAATCTGTAATAAATATGTGCAATCTCTCCAAAGAAAATGAACGGAAACTGCAAATAAATGGAATTTTTAAAAGTCAAAGGGGCATAAGTTAACTCTAACAAAAAGGAAGCGATTGTACTCAAAACAGAACTTGACCTAGATATTTATCTGAAATACCTGTATAATAAATTTCATTTCAATATGTGCAACCCCTGCGAAGAAAATGAACGGACACTGCAAATAAATGGAATTTTTCTAAGTTCAAGGGGCATAACTCTGTCAAAAATGGGGCAATCGTACCCAAAACAGAACTTGATCTAGATATTAACCTGATAAACCTGTATATGAAATTTCATTTCAGTATGTGCAACGGTTGTGAAGAAAATGAACGGAAACTACATGGACCGACAGACCAACGGACGGACCGACGGATAGCAGCAAAGCAATATGCCCTCCCTTCTTCGAAAGGGGGCATAATAAATGATTTTTTTTATACCTTTTACTTTTGATTAAATCAGTATGACTGCCATGCTATGATGTACATGTATTAAATTTTGTTATCATATGACTTTTCCCTATATAAAACAAGAGATGTTTGTAAAACACTTATGCCCCCTTCCCCCCAAAATTTGAATTTTTCTAAGTCCAAAAGTGCACAACTCTGTCAAAAATGGTGTGATCATACCCAAAACAAAGCTTAACCAAGATATTCATCTGACTAATCTGTATACTAAATTCCATTTCAATATGAGCAACCTCTCCAAAGAAAATGAACAGAAACTGCAAAAATATGGAATTTTTCTAAGTCCAAGGGGCATAACTCTGTCAATTATGGTGCGATCAAACCCAAAACAAAACTTGACCTAGATATTCATCTGACTAATCTGTATTATAAATTCCATTTCAATATGTGCAATCTCTCCAAAGAAAATGAACGGAAACTGCAAATAAATGGAATTTTTCTAAGTCCAAGGGGAATAACTCTGTCAATTATGGTGGGATCGTACCCAAAACAGAACTTGACCTAGATATTCATGTGATATACTTGTGTACCAAATTTCATTTCAGTATGTGCAACGGTTATGAAGAAAATGAACGGAAACTAAATGGACCGACAGACCGACCCACAGACAGCAGCAAAGCAATATGCCCTCCCTTCTTCGAAGGGGGGCATAATAAGATCATTAGATGCAAATAATTCTCTAGAAATTGTTTTGAATGGATAATCCATGTGCACTGATAGTCAAGTGAGCTAAACCCTGCTTTGAAAGCTGTTTACCCTTACAGTAATCCTCTAGATTTTACTTTCACATTTTTTTTTTTTTTTTTTGCTGATTATAAAAAATATTCTCCTTTGAAGGAAATACTGTAGGCTTATTTTTCTCCTTTTCACACTTACAATTTCATTTGCCCATCCCAGATACAGTTTAATTTTGTTTAAGAAAATATACTATATAATAAGTATTTTTTCAATTTTCATCTTTTTCAATTCGCCCCAATTGTTGGGCAAAAAAAAAAAAAAAAAAAAAAAAAACGGGCGTGAAAATTTCCCTGTAAACAGTTTTTAATAAGTAAACATGTTTATATAAGCTAATTTTAGTAACAAGTATAATTATTTGTTAATTATATTTAAACCAAAGGAGTCATCAATCTTATCATTAAATTGAAAATAAATGATAAAACAGTCATAAATCCTAACAGTGAGATTTAGGAGTGCTCCCTACGCTCGATCGCGATGCTTGTATTTTATACATTCCCCAGTTTAAGAAAATGTTAGTTAATAATTGATTATACATTTAACTTCAATTCCTGACAACTTACCTTCCACATGTGTTTCAACGCTAACATATTGGGCCAAAATAAAATTAGAGTGTTTGGAATTGCCTCCCGCCTCATTGAAATTGCCCCCTCCTGAAAAAATTTTATTGAACAAAAGTAGGAAGATTTTTTTTTAGTTAATCAATTTTTGCCCATTACAATACATGTATCACATGCACCATACAAAACACTGAAATATAGTGTCAGATCTATGTAAAACTAGGATTTTTTGTTGATGGTAGATACTTTTTTTAAAAGTCAGAAAATGTATTTACTATTTACTGAGACATTTATCAAAACATAAACAAATTTCTTCAATTTAAAAAAAAAAAATTCCCTCCCTCCCTCCTGTCTCTGAAACCTTGCAGGCAGCAATTCCAAACAAACAATTTTTTAAGGATGGCCTTGCTCTTTATGGTTACAGCCTTTGAAATGGAACTCTTTTAAACCAACATAATAAAACTATATACAGGAGCATTTCCAACTGCTAAAAGGTAAATAAAGTATCAACAAATATAGTTAAATATATGATTAATTATAGGTTACCATTCTAATAGCCAGAGAAAGTTTAAACTACACTAAATAAATGCCTACAGTAGCGTCGAAAAATCATCAGCGTAAATTGAAGGATTTTACAACACTTGGATCTGTAGCTCTCGATCTGCTTTATCTGTCTGAATTTTCTCTTATCTCTAGCAGAGAGCTACAGTTCTGCAGCTACTCTCAGAGATCTGTTTAAATATTGCAATTTAGTTTTGGCTAAATAAAAACATTCTATGTTATACATTGTCACAAATTAATGATAGTAGAATTTTGTAAAAAGCATCTGTCACCATCTGACCATTGTGTGAGGGTGTGTGTGGTGCATTTCAACCACAGGAGCAAGGAGTTTTAGCATTTTAAAAACAATGTAAACAATTAGAGATGGGAATCGGTAAAATTTTCATAATCGATGATTGGGTTACTCTAAGTAACTAATTATCGATTATAATCGGACATGTAAAAATTATATCAATTTAAATTAGTAAATGGTAAGAATGGGTAAATGACGACTTTCTGTGGTGATCCAGCTGGTTCTTTGTTCATTTTATAGAACCGAAAGTATGTCCATGCCCAGAAACATGCTTTGTTATCCGGGTAGAAAAACAAGAGTTTGTTTATATGCACCATTAGGTAACACAAATAAGTCAAAAGCAATGCTGTGGATGGAAAATTAGGATTAAAAATTATTATGCTTGTAAAATAAAATAAACCGATTGATCAGAATTTTAAAAATGCAATCGATTGCTTGGATTATGTCAGCAATCGACTGATTTTCGATTATAATCGATGACTGGAACACCACTATAAACAATAACCTTGAGCTTCGGGAGCATTCTGCTCACTGGGTCTTGTTTCCATTGTTTTACAGTGTTTATTAATGATCACAGGACAGTGTTTTTTTCCTTATATAACTGGTACCGTTAAACGGCACCGTTCCCAATGCCAAAAAATGTTATTTTTTCCCAATTCTGTGATTAAAAATTCCCAATTTAACTGTGATGCAACAGACTACGACAACTTCGTATTTCTTGTTAAATGAAACATTGTACAAGTTGACTAATTAATCACTTCCGCTGAAATCGAAAGTAGAGAAAGTCGTAATTGGCGGGACACGTGGGTTAGACAGTGTAGTGACAAAAGTGTCATACATTTTGACAAATTGAAAGCATGAAAATGTCAAAGCATGGGACGTTGATATAAAAAACAATAGGTACTTGTTGCTTATTCTTTAAAACAAGGAGTAATAGGTAATTAATTTAAAATATATGCAAAATACATTGCATTTGCATAAATGAGAGAAAATTCGCCTGTTTTTCTTCGATGTTATTTTTCCCAATTAAACCGTTATCGGACCAATTCCAAATATTGGTGGAAAAAAATTGCTGCAGGAGTCGGCAATTTTATCAATAAATAGAAAATAAATGGTAAACAGACATACATTGTAAATCCTATCAGTGAGCTTCGCGAGCGTAGCGAAGCTCACTGATAGGATTTATGTCTGTTTACCATTTATTTTCTATATATTGACAAAATTGCCGACTCTTGTGAATGATAAAACTGCAGAGGATCCTTGTGATTTCAACTTTGGTGTGACCAGGCGCGGATCCAGGAATAAATTGAAGTTAGAGTAGGCGCCAAAATTAGGCAAACGGTCTGGGGGCCGCCGTGAGGCCCCAGTGGGTCCAGGGCAAAGCCCTTGTTGGAGCCCATGGGGCAAAGCCCCCTTAAGCATGGATTCTAGAGATTTTGTAGGCTAAAAGTCTACCAAGTAGACATAATTACATTTTCTAGACGAAACTGTGATTTATGCTAACTTTGACAATTCCGTCACTGGTGACACTCTTTTCTATGTTAAATATATCCAATTGTCCTGAATCAAACTTCTGTAGACTATCTGTAACAAGCTAACAACAATTGTTTTACCTTTTCCTGGCAGTGTCATGCACAAACGAACCCGTTAGCCAAGAAATGTAGAAGAAAACTCTCCAGTCCGAAAAGACTCAGTCAACATGTCAACCATCAATTTAAAGAGTTATCGTTCTTAGCGGGTGCGTCGATTTACCCAAATGGACCCAAATGGAACCCAAATGGACCCAAATGGAACCCAAATGGACCCAAATGGAAACTCAAATGGACCCAAATGGAAATCAAATAGACACAAATGGAATATAAAATATATATATTATATCATATTTCAAGTTTTTACTTATTTAAAATATAGAAAATAATGAAATTAAAACAAATAGAGAATATTATAATATCATTATTTTCTTCTATTGTATTTTTAATAATGTGATTTAATTTATTTGTAATAAATATAACTGAACATACTTGAATAACAAAACTGAAGTATTTGATATTTTTTATGGCCGTAGGAACGGAGGTGGAGGTGGGGGGAGGGGGGTGGGGGGAGGGGTGGAGGCCATGCCTACCCCCTGCCCCTACCCCCAAATAATTTTGCCGGTACACATGTATATAGAATACTATCAAAACTTCGTGTTTCAAAATACAATATTACAGTTTATTAAGTTAAAAAAATCCATTTGTAACTGTAAGTTCATTGATTTTCATCATTTAAATAAGTATTAAAATACGATAATACATATTTAATATTCCATTTGATTTCCATTTGGGTCCATTTGAGTTTCCATTTGGGTCCATTTGGGTTCCATTTGGGTCCATTTGGGTTCCATTTGGGTCCATTTGGGTAAATCGACGCGCCGTTCTTAGCTTAGGTAACGGGATGTTTCGTGCCTTTGCATGGTTCGCCCAGGGGATGGTTCACTTCATTTACATAGTACATTGTATTAATT
>NW_026938998.1:0-88181 GCF_032062105.1 Saccostrea cuccullata | reverse complement strand
ACAACTTTAACTTGTCCAATCGCGGTTTCAAATTGTCTAAGACTTTTGCACATTTTCCATATGTGTAGTCATTAATATCTCTGGAGAGAGAAAGTATTTCTGCAAACTCTTTGCAGCTTCCAGGAGTCCCTGTCAGGGTGTATCACTGACATAAGAGCAGTGTGTCGATTGCATGCCATTCTCCAGATATTGAAGATTGAAAATGGTCAAAAATTCTCAATTTGTCAATTTCTAAACACAATCTTTGGTGTAAATAAGAAACCACTTTCCCCCTTTTCCTGACACATTGATTTTATGGCTCCGACTTAGCCGTGTTGTCCGTTTCCTTAGCTTTCCAACGACACCAAAGTCGTCTAAGTTAACCGCATAGGTATCAATAAAAATATTCAAGTTTTATATGAAATCAACAGAAATAAGGACAAATCAGGTGTCGCAACATGTTGAAATCAATAAAGTAATTCTTCTGAGGTTGCGACATCATTTTTCGACTAACTAAGTATTGCGAACAATTTGAAACATGATATGTTATTGTAGAAGAAGTTTCCTTAATCAAATTAATAATATGCAAATTAGTTATCAATCTGATGCTTCCTACTGTGTTTGCTATGTAACATTAAACGTTGTAGTGACCAAGACAAAGACGATGACTCAGCGTCTTTGGGGGACTATAAATACTGGCGAGCGCTGATGCTCGTGGTTAGTCTACCAGTGGCAGTGGATCAGTACTGATCAGGATAAAAAGGGTAAGGAATTTATTGTGCTTCATTTGCGGGTCTCAATATACTGGAGATCCCACAGTACATATTACACTTCTTATACATCATTTTATATTTCATATTACAGGAAAATTAACCTTCATTGAATATGAATAACCTGAAATAAAAAGAAATATTTGACAGCTTCCCTCCACATGACCTCTGCTCAGAGGTAAGTAGCATTTTTTGTTAATTTTTTTAAGTCCCAACAAATATTCATTTTCCTTGAATTGCTTAAACATACAGGGAATTTAAGTAGAAATAAGACTGATTTTCCTTCGTCTGTGTAAGCCGTATAATTATAAACCAACAAATTTAAGGTTAATATGTAATCGACAAAAATAAGGACAAATTAGGAGTCGCGACATCTCGAAATCACTTAAGTATCTCTTGTTCAGTCGCGACATAATTTTTCCACTTACTAATGATTGCGAACAAGTAGAATTATGCTGAATTTTGTTAATTCAACACATAATCTACTTTAATGCAATTATTACAGTGCAAAAAGTTTAAAAATATTTATGTTACATTTGACACTTTCAAACCCCAGGGTTATGAATATACTTTTTTTCTTGTATTTCTTAAAAATACAGGTGATTAAAGTAAAATCAGGGTTGTTTTTTCTTCATCTAAGTTAACCATACAATATAAAGTTTCCAGTTTGCAATTTCATTATTAGGGTAAACCATATCAATAAAACGTGTACCAGAGCATTAAACGGTCAAAATCTATAAATTTCAATAATTTTGTTCTAACCCCAAGGTT
Source organism: Saccostrea cuccullata (assembly GCF_032062105.1). Classification (NCBI taxonomy): domain Eukaryota; kingdom Metazoa; phylum Mollusca; class Bivalvia; order Ostreida; family Ostreidae; genus Saccostrea; species Saccostrea cuccullata. The sequence continues at coordinate 86,661 of NW_026938998.1, read as the reverse complement.
AGAAAGTGTAAAATGTAACATAAACATTGAAGTCATATATCAGATTTATTTCTAGGAAATATCAATATTTTCTACCCTAAAACAATACTAAAATATTTATTTATAACTTTTAAATACTCAAATGATTTTAATTTAGGGATTAAAAACATAAAAATATTTGGTAAATAACACAAGATGAAACACACCCTTTAAGTCCGGTTTAATGGTGGCTTATAGGTCCTTAATGGTGGATTAATGGTTGTCTTTAAGTCACCATTAAGTCACCATTAAGCACCTTTAAGTAACATTTACACCACCATTAAGTTACCATTAAGCCAACTCAAAGTCCTTAATGGGTGCTTAAATGTAGCTTAATGGTAGCTTAATGGTGGCTTACAGGTCCTTAATGGTAACTTTTAGACCACCATTAAGTCACCATTAAGCTACCATTCAGCTAGACTTACAGGTGCTTAATGTCCAAACTCCATTAAGCAACCATTAAGCTACCATTAAGCCACCATTAAGCCACCATTAAGTCACATTACGCAGTCGATAATATTGTTTATGTGGGTGAAAAATTATTTTTATGGTGATTTGTTATCAATATTATAAATGTAGAGTTCGCACATATCTTGATTTGGTAAAAATAATGAAAAAAGAACGAAATTAAAAGAAAAAAAAAAAAAAAGAAACACCACAGTCGGGGCGCGATCCCATGACCTTATGATTGCAAGGCGATCGCCTTAACCATTAGGCTATCGCCGCGCTTGGAGATATGAGGAAAATAATAAATATTTAACCTTTATTTTTTTCAAAATTTGTTTGGACTTGTAAAGGTATTTACTAGTATTTTGTTGAACGTTTCCAAAAGTCTTGAATTGATTTATTAATCAAAATATAAACAATTTTATTTGTGGATCTTTTTGAAAGGCTTATATCACATTAATATTTCTACATTGAGTTCGGCTTTTAGATTGATGTAATGTGATTGAGTTCTTCGCTCTGTTATTCGAAAATTTTATACATGTAAGCATTAAATCATGATTAAAAATAAATTAATTATAGATAAAACACAAAAATCTATCACCGAAAAAGAAAGACGAAAAAACAGATTCTACTATTATTTTTAATATACTGTGGATTAACGGTTTCTGTGTCAACAATTTAGTGACAATCCTCGCGTAAGAGTTACCTGGTTAATTACGTTTTCAAAAACTTTTTTTAGAATATCATATTCAGTTTCAATTCTTTTTGTATCATAATGGGTATCAAAATAATTGACTTTTTGCGATGAATCATAATTTTTAATTTGTTGTATGCTTGCGTTAAATTTAAATTTTGTAAAAATAATTGATCATGATCAAAATCTGTCAGTGTACGTTGTGTATGTATAGTTTCCTGTTAGTTAACCGAGGACGGGGGGCACCTAATTAAGGTCTATTGTCTGACCAGCCGGTGTACTGTACACTGATAATCTGTTAATCTTACCCCGTTTCTCAATGTGTATAAATCTGGTCGGACGTCATGTTTAGTCTGCCCGGCTGTTCTTCTGAAAATCGATTTTGAAATAACAATCATTGAAGACCGACTAGATTTTGACAGATACTTACCGCTGAATTTAAAAAAAAACAACGAATTAATTAAAATTATTCATGATGTAAAAGCAGGGACCTATATAGGTCCCTGGTAAAAGTCAATCTTTGAAAACTAAATATTTGTATACCAGTAGCCCCCCCCCCCCACACACAAAAAAGACAACGATTTTTTTTTAATGAGATTATATGACTATACATTCCCGTGAAATTCTGTAGCGGAATGTTTCTTTTAACACATGAAATATAAACACCATTTTTTTAAAAAAAGTAATATGTATTTTGTGTTCATGGATAAAGATAATTTTAAGAACAAATTGATTTGGGGTATTGAAAATTTAATATATTTTACAAGGACTTGCTCCCGGCGTGTAATAATTATTTCTTTTTAAAAATCATATACACTAAAAATAAAAACAACGCATGTAATGATGATTTATTTAAAAAAAAATTTACAGTACTGATAAAGGATGTCTTGTTTTATCATCACTGTAAATGATTAAAAAAAAATAATTATTAGACACTGGTAGCAAACCCCTGTGGCTATTTTGTTCTCAGTGATCAAGTTTATGCATGTTGTCAAAAAACTCGTAGAAATTACGATCGAGACAAAATTATGAATTGGAATAGATTTTGCGTAAATGATATTAAAACAATTAAAAGTTAGTTCAAAGATTCTATATTATTATAAGATGCTTAAAAGTTGAATGAGGTTTGACCATTAAGTCACCATTAAGTTCAGCTTAATGGTGGCTTAATGGTAGCTTAATGAAGTTTGGACATTAAGCACCTGTAAGTTGCAGCTTAATGGTGGCTTAATGGTGGCTTAAAGGAATTAACTTCTTTAAGCCACCATTAAGTCACCATTAAGCTACCATTAAGCGATTGCTTAAAGGTGGTCTTTCGTCGTGTGTAATTGATTGTGTAAAGAGCTTAGACCTCCTCGGCAACGTGCAGGTTGTCGAGATCTGACCACTTTAACTTATCCAATCCCTGTTTCAAATTTTCTGACTTTTGTACATTTTCTGCATGTTTAGTCATTAATATCTTTAGAAAGAAAAGGTATTTCTGCAAACTCTTTGCAGCTTCCACGAGTCCCTGTCGGAGTGTATCACTGACACAAGAGCAGTGTGTCCATTGCATGCTATTCTACAGATACTGAAGGTTGAAAACGGTCAAGAATTCTCCATTTGTTAATTTCTTCGGTATAGATAAGAAGCTATTTTTCTCCCTTTTCCTGTCACTTAGGTTTCAAGTGTCTGATTTAGTCATGTTGTCCGTTTTCTTACCTTTCCAACGACACCAAACTCGTCTTGATCCGATAATAAATAAGAAAGTTATGAGCTTCTGAAAATATTGCATTGTCCTTTACTATTGCTTCTATCCATAACTTTCACTTTCCACTTTCATTTTCTTAATCCTTTAATCTCAGTTGACCTACTTGATCACTTAAATCCATGATCATATTCGCTTTTAGCCCTATACCCTAACCCTAACCCTAACCCTAACCCTTAACCCTAACCCTAACCCTAACCCTAACCCTTGTTATAAAGGGGATTAGTTGAAAAAAGTATTAATTCATATGCTTTGTTTTTTCATTATAATGGCAGTCTGTATCATTATGAAGTCTATCAACAAAATTAATCCGGCCGAACCCTAACCCTTTTCATTTATATATATTCTTATTTGAAAACTATCACAATATTTCATTTGCTATCGTTATAAACATACTAATTATGGTATGATTTAAGACTGTTGTTTCATCATGTACCGAGCTAAAACGTTAAATATCATTGACATAATCTTCTTCTCTGTGATCGTAGCTTTAAAATGACACCTTATTCGTCTCATTCCGATAATGAATAAGAAAGATATGACCTTTGGAAAATTCTACATTTTCCTTTACTATTACATTGATCCGTTACTTTCACTTTCACTTTCGTGACCTAAATAGTTCATGACCTAGATAGTTCATCTTCGCTTTTAGCCCTAACCCTAACCCTAACCCTAACCCTAACCCTAACCCTAACCCTAACCCTAACCCAACACCCTAACCCTAACCCTAACCCACACCCTAACCCTAACCCACACCCTTACCCACACCCTAACCCTAACCCACACCCTAACCCTAACCCTAACCCCCATTAACCCTAACCCTAACCCTAACCACCACTAACCCTAACCCCCGTTAACCCTAACCCTAACACTAACCCTAACCCAAACCCCCACTAACCCTAAATCCTGTTGACCCTAACCCCCACTTACCCTAACCCCTACTAACCCTAACCCCCGTTAACCTTGACTTTAACCCCTGCAAACACTATTTTTTCTTTTTTTGCTCATATCTTTTGACTGACTGCTCCGATGTCAACGTTCTTGGTGTTATTGGAAAGGTCTTTACGCTCGTTTCAAGATATTGTCGTTTTAGTGAGCAGAAAGTCGAATAACAAGCAATATTCTCAAAAGGCTTGCAAACGGCAAAAAATCTTTATTTCGTGACGGATTTTCGAGTTCTTGGGCTTGTCAGAGAGCTCTCGACAAGGTCTATCGAATGCCGTAAAGTGTAAAAAGATCAAGCCATTTTTTTTAGGCTTTCTAGAGCAAATATTGCCTAGGTGTACCAACGCGGCTTACACAGATATATTTCAACCCTCGCAGAGTCATTTTTGTGGGGTCTGAAATGGGGTGTGTCAATTGCCTGCCATTCTTGAGATCTGGCAGGTTCAAAATGGTCAAAAATTCTCAATTTGTCCATTTCTAAGCAGTATCTGCGGTGTAAAAACGAAGCCATTTTTCTCCCTTTTTCTGACACCTATGTTTTATGACTCTGACTTCATCGTTTGGCTCGTTTTCATAGCTTTCCAACAACACCAAACTCGTATCCATCCGATAATAAATGAGAAAGTTATGAGCTTCGGAAAATCCCAGTTTTTCCTTTACTTTTGTATGTATCTTTGACTTTCACTTTCCACTTTCATTTTATTTGACCTAGATAGTTCATGATCTAGATAGTTTATCTTCGTTTTTAGCCCTACTCCTACTCCAAACCCTAACCCTAACCCTAAACCCTAACCCAAAAAAGTAATGAGCTTCGGAAAATTCAAGTTTTTCCTTTACTTTTGCTTCTATCTGTGGCTTTCACTTTCCACTTTCATTTTGTTTGACTTAATTCCGGCATGACTAAATTCCGGCATCTTCGTTTTTAGCCCTATTCCTAACCCTAACACTAACCCTAACCCTAACCCTAACCCTAACCCTAACCCTAACCCTTAATCTTAACCCTTAACCCTAACCCTAACCCTAACCCCCACTAACCCTAACCCCCGTTAACTCTGACTTTAACGCCTGCAATCTTTTAGTTTTCTTTTTTTTTGCTCATATCTTTTCACTGACTGCTCTGATGTCAACGTTCTTGGTGTCGTTGGAAAGGTCTTGAAGAGCTCTTTACCCCCGCATCATGATATTGTCGTTTTAGTGAGCAAAAGGGGAAATAAGAAGCGATAATCTCAAAAGGCTTGCAAACGGCAGAAAATCTTTATTTCGTGACAGATTTTGAAGTTCTTGGTTCAAGTCAGGGTATCGAGGCCTACAAAACCTTTTATGAGAAGAAGAGTTCCCTTTCGTCCCAATTTTTCCTTTCCACTACTGGGGGCGTTGCCTTCCGGTCCGGAATTACGGCACCTTTTCTTCAAATACCCATAGGTAACACGCCCTTGGGACAAGCAGGCTTAGCTTTGGTATTTTGATTCCTTGAAGTCTTCTTCATCTTTAATGTACGAGTTCAGGGCCTCTATCTCTCACTGTCTTCGCGCTATAGCCCGGAAAAAGAACTTAGCGCGGAATGCAAGCTTACCTCTGCTCCGAGGATAACGGGTTTTCAAAGCACTTGAACAGCTCCTACTGAGACCTCCTCAGCAACGTGCAGGTTGTCGAGATCTGACCACTTTAACTTGTCCAAATCCCTGTTTCAAAGTTTTTAAGACTTTTGTACATTTTCCGCAGGTTTAGTCCTTCATATCTTTAGAAGGAGAACGCAATTTTGCCAACTCTTTGCAGCTACCAAGAGTCCCTTTTGTGGTGTCTCACTGACATAAGTGGAATGTGTCAATTGCATACCATTCTCAAGATCTGGGAGGTTGAAAATGGTAAAAAACTCCCAATTTGTCAATTTCTAAACACAATCTTTGGTGTAAATAAGAGACAAATTTTCTCCCTTTTCCTGAAACCTTGATTTTATGACTCAGACTTATTCGTGTTGTTCGTTTCCTTAGCTTTCCAACGACACCAAACTTGTCTTCATCCGATAATGAATAAGAAAGTTATGAGCTTTGGAAAATTCCAGATTTTTCTTTACTTTTGCTTCTATCTGTGACTTTCACTTTCCACTTTCTTTTTGTTTGACCTAATTCCGGCATGACCAAAATCCGGCATCTTTGTTTTAGCCCTATTACTAACCCTAACCCTAACCCTTTCACTTTTACTAATCCTTTAATCCCCGTTGACGTACTTGATCACTTTAATCCATGATCATTTTCGCTTTTAGCCCTATACCCTATGCTTTAACCCTAACCCTTAACCCTTAACCCTTTACCCTAACCCTAACCCTGACCCTAACCCTAACCCTTAACCCTAACCCTAACCCCCATTAACCCTAACCCCCACTAACCCTAACCCCCGTTAACCCTAACCCCCACTAACCCTAATCCCCGTTAACCCTGACTTTAACCCCTGCAATCTTTTACCTTTCTTTTTTTTTTGCTCATATCTTTTGACTGACTGCTCCGATGTCAACGTTCTTGGTGTCGTTGGAAAGGTCTTGAAAAGCTGTTTACGCTCGTTTCAAGAAATTATCCTTTTAGTGAGCAGAAAGTCAAATAACAAGCGATATTTTCAAAAGGCTTGTAAACGGCAAAAAATCTTTATTTCGTGACGTATTTTCAAGTTCTTGGGCTTGTCAGAGAACTTTTGACAAGGTCTATCGAATGCCGTAAAGTGTAAAAAGATCAAGCCATTTTTTGAGGCTTTCTAGAGCAAACATTGCCTAGGTGTACCCACGCGGCTTACACTGATATCTTTCAACCCTCGCAACTTTTCCCGTTTTTGACCTTTAACAATCATCTTCTGATCGTGGACAGAACTTGCCAAGAGCTTTCTAATGACACCAAGACTTTAAAAATTGCTCGAAAACTAAGACAGATACGGACCTTTCAATTTGGGGTATTTTTGCCACCCCTTTGGAGCAGTTTTTGGTCATTTCAGCGAGAGAGATTCAAGTCAGGGTATCGAGGCTCACGAAACCTTTTATGAGAAGAAGAGTTCCCTTTCGTCCCAATTTTTCCACTACTGGTGGCGTTGCCTTACGGTCCAACCGGAATTACGGCACCTTTTCTTCAAATACCCATAGGTAACACGCCCTTGGGACAAGCAGACTGAGCTTTGGTATTTGGATTCCTTGATGTCTTCTCATCTTTAAAAACCTAAATCCGGCATCTTCGTTTTTAGCCCTATTCCTAACCCTAACCCTTGGCTTGACCATGTACTTTGAGTAATTTTGGTCACCGGTTTACAAGTTGAAGTCCTCTTATGTCCAGTATCTTTATCAAATACAAGTGGATCATCATCGTCACCTATTTTCTTTGGCATCTCTTCCATTCGCTCTCCTCTGGAACTAACTTCCGTATCCTTAGTTTAATCTCTTCATTTATTCTTCCTTTGCTCTCCCATTTCCAGGTCGACTTTATGTGGGACGGTAAAATGCAAATGCTTCAAGTGTAGATTGCGAAACCTGAAATTGGCCAACTGTAGTTTAGATAATATTTCCAACGCGATCAATCGGTTCTTGTCCAAAGGAAGATCGATCGTGAGAGCAGCCAGCCTTTCATATTCTACATAAAAGCTCTGAATCAAGAAGGCGATGCAGCTGATATATGTCAATACCGTCACAGTTGGCTCCAACTCGAGTTTTTCTCTTTGGAGCCTGCATAAACATATAGACACCCAAGGAAGTACCTTTGGAGTTTTTTCAGCTTGCTTGCATAAACTAGTCCGCGTTTTTCCAGATCACCTCTAATTAGGTCAGACATCATTTGTTGCTTACTTTCTTGTATTTCGGGAGACTGTTGATCATTGACAATATTCCAAAAGTTTCCATGAAAAGACCAAGTCAGAATCATGTTTCCATGACGGTCATATGTACTCACTGCTGGAAAGTATTTTAAGTTGAGCTCATGAAATCCAGCCTGTACAATATCTTCAACTGGAAGGGTGTTTTTCTCCAAAAGTCTGCACAGGCTTGGAAATACCATCTGTGTTTCGGTTCTCCTCTTTGTTGTCAACAGCTTTATTAGCGATTTCAGAGTCACAGCACCAACTGTCTTAAACCTGGTTTTGTCAGATTTCATCTCTCCTAAGAAGTCATCAAAGAGAACGTAAGTAGCAACTATGCCAGTTTCGTGTAAGTCGTGAAGCAATGCACCTACGAAATGTCTACCAATGACGCCATAGCTGGCATCCAAATGGTCGTGCAAACCCACTGATCTTGCAATCATTTTACAGATCATTTCCGAGTTCGTCCATATTTCAGGTGGAGGGATGCTTCGATCGTTTTGCATGCAAGTTGAGTAGACGTCTAGCGACAAGAAACCAAATTGGTCCGTCAAACTTCGACTCGGTCCCAAAGCTCCGGGTCCAAGATTAACTGAATATGTTGTACTCCTTGAACAGAGTGGTTTTCCCAAGAGCAATTTTTCATTGGCTAATTCTAATTGATAAGATTGCCACGTGGTTAGCACATTTCCCGTTTTCTGAAAACCCTCCAAGAATTCTCGAAGTTCTTTACACATCCACAAGCCCAAATGTCTGATACAACTGAGTGTTTGGGGTGGCAAGGGAGCCAACAAAGGCACATTTTCCAGAAGTTGCTGTAAGTTTATTAAATCTATGAAGTCAAGAGCATGCAGATTGTCAGATAATGCGGTATCCTGCGCAAAAACAAATTCTAGTCTACAAGCACTCTTTCTCATTAGCACCCAATTGCTCTCTAGAGTTGATATGTAATGTTCTGCATCTCGGAGGAAAGCTTCTGCTGTCGGCCTTGGAATACACATACCTCCACCAATGCAAGCCGACACTGGATGAAATCGACAATTGGGCTGACGGTGTGGAATGTCGGCATAAAGTTGAACAAACTGTAACTGGTCTGGAAAGCGACAAGCCTTTCGTTAACCATTCTTAATATCCATTGGCCTTCCATCTAGATTGCTTTGAAAATTTCCACAGTCTGTAAGTGATAAACATGTGCTTAATACACCTCTCAAGCCGATTACTTCCTGCAAACCTGAGGTGGACCACAAGAGATCCACCTCACCATCCGTGGAAATGTCTACAGCTGCATGAACAGTTGACCTACATATCTCTTCCCTATCAAAGTCAGATAATGGTAGTCCATCCGTCATTTTTTCTCCAAAACGAAAACAAAATATTACTGGCCTGAATCCTGTTAAAGAGATGTCGTTCAGAGCAGTCTGTAAAGCAGAACGTATTGTAGAACAGTCTTCAGGTAACACGAACATTTTACGGACATCCCTGATATCGTTTTTCATAAGTGTTTTTGAAGCAATTCCATTCATGGCATAATCTGCGAGTATATCTTTGAATCTTGTTCTCAGTGCAAGGAAAGTATTGAATGTTTGTTGTCTGATTATCTGTTTCGGAAGAGCTACAGAACCTTTCTTGTGTACAGGTATCATGGCTATCCAACACTCCCATCTTCTTTCGTAAAACAATTGAAACCCTAAAGAGCTGCTGAAATTCATAAGCTCGCTTTTATAATATTCCGTTAAATTGATATGTTTCTTTAAAGTGCTTCTAATCTCACGTAAACTGCCATTGTCATTCGGAAAGAGTGTTATATGTCTAACTGGCATTCGTATTCCATTTAAATTCTTCAGTTCAATAACACATCCATCAATATCAAAAGTGTACTGATGCCAAACATCTCTTTCTGCTTCGTCAACTGTCACGCTTCTTACGAATACCCGCTTATCTCTTTTCAACAATAACATGGGTGACTCGCTCACAGGATAATACCTATTCGCTAAGTTCATGTTCTCCATCACAGTTTCCGCAAACGTCTGCTCATTTTCCTCGGTATTCATCTTTAAAATAAAAAAAAATCCAGTCATATTCATTGAATTTTATATACATTAAGATTAAGCTAACTTTACTTATATAAAATAATAGAAGGTCTCTTTTATAATAAATCATTTATATTAAAATTGTACTAACAATACTAAAAATCCTACTTCACAATGTTGGAAAGCAAAAAGTTATATGCTCTCATACTCATTAAGTAAAATAAATATGAATAAAGAGTAAAAAACCAGTAGAAAACCAAAGTAAACCCATCGTATACCTGGGTTTCACAATAATATTTACCCTGTAGCATGGCCAAGTTTTCCCTGGGTTATACCCGGGTTTAACCTGGGTTAAACCCGTGTATATCTTGGCTTAAACTCGGGTTTATCCAGGGTTAAACCCAGGTGTATCCTTGATTATACCATGGTAATACCCAGGTATATCCTGGGTTATACCCGGGTATATCCTGGGTTTAACCCTTGATTATCCTGGGTTATACCCGGGTATATCCTGGGTTGAACCCGGGAATATCTTGGGTTAAACCTAGGTATATCCGGGTTAAACCCGGGTATACCCTGGGTTAAACCCGGGTATACCTAGGGTATACCCGGGTATACCCTGGGATATACCAAGGTATACCCTAGGGTATACCCGAGTACACTGATGTGCATACTCAGCATCATTTTAAGTTTACTTAAATGACCTTAATTTCAATCAATATGTTGTTATTGTGTAATTAAAAGGAATATATCCTAATTAACCATTGAAAATACACTTTAAATTTCCAGGTACTATTGAAGAGCACAAAAAATATACATAAACTTTGTCCTCTTAAACACAAATAATTCATTATACTTCCGTAAATTTTTAATGCAAAAATAAAGTAAGGTTATGCATTACTTCCTTAAAAAAGATGCCGTTGCTTACTCAAACAATACATCATAATTAGCAATTAAAAAAATCAAATGAAATACTATTTTACATCAAGAAAATCACCCATTAAAAACACAACAGTATATAAACGTCCAAATCGACAGAAATCCTGCAGGAAAATATCTACTTTCACGATGAAATGATTGACAATCACGTGATAAAAAAGGCAGAGTCCCGCAATCCCGCACACGCAACACGTCAAAGTGCCCTTACCCTAACCCTAACCGTAACCCCAACCCAACCCTAACCCCTAACCCTAACCCCTAATCTTAACCCTAACCCTAACCCCTAACCTTAACCCTAACCCTGATAAAGTTAAAAGACTTCATGGAAATGAGCAACTACTTGTATATTAACCATTAGTGTTCTAAATACCATATCGGTAGAATTATAAGCGCGGATTCAATTTTGGCATTTTAAGCGAGGGTGCCGCCGAGATCGCTTAAATTGAATGCACTTAAAATTAATTACGTTTTCTTTGTAATAGGTTCTTAAATATGCATTTTGAAATTGCAAAAAATAACATATCACTAAAAATGAGCAGAAAGTCGAATAACAAGCGACATGCTCAAAAGGCTTGCAAAGGGCAGAAAATCCTTATTTCTTGACCGATTTTCAAGTTCTTGGGCTTGTCAGAGAGCTCCTGACAAGGTCTATCGAATGCCGTAAAGTGTAGAAAGATCAAGCCATTTGTTGAGGCTTTTTAGAGTAAATATTGCCTAGGTGTATCCACGCGGCTTACATAGACATCTTTCATCTCTCGCAACTTCTCCTGTTTTTAAACTTTAACAACCATCTTCGGATAGTGGACAGAACTTGCCAAGAGCTTTCCAATGACACCAAGACTTTGAAAATTGCTTGAAAATGCAGAGAGAAACGAACCTTTCAATTTGGGGTCTTTTTGCCACCCCTTTGGAGCAGTTTTTGGGCATTTCAGCGAGAGAGGTTCAGGTCAGGGTATCGAGGTCTACGAAACCTTTTATGAAAAGAAGAATTCCCTTTCGTCCCCATTTTTCGACTCTATCTTTCACCGTTTTCGCGCTATCGCCCAGAAAAGGAAACTTAGCGCGGAACGCAATTTTACCTCGTCTCCGAGAATAACCGTTTTTTGGGGCACTTGAGCAGCATCTAGTGAGATCTCTTCGGCAACGTGCAGGTTGTCGAGATCTGACCACTTTAACTTGTCCAAATCCCTGTTTCAAAGTTTTTAAGACTTTTGTACATCTTCCGCATGTTTAGTCCTTCATATCTTTAGAAGGAGAACGCAGTTTTGCCAACTCTTTGCAGCTACCAAAAGTCCCTTTTGTGGTGTCTCACTGACTTCAGTGGGGTGTGTCCATTACATGCCATTCTTGAGATCTGGGAGGTTCAAAATGGTCAAAAATTCTCAATTTGTTCATTTCTACGCACAATCTGCGGTGTAGAGAAGAAGCAATTTTTCTCTTTTTTCCTGACAACTAGGTTTTATGAAAATTCCAGTTTTTCCTTTACTTTTGCATGTATCCGTGACTTTCACTTTCCACTTTCATTTCATTTGACCTAGATAGTTCATGACCTAGATAGTTCATCTTCGTTTTTAGCCCTATCCCTACTCCAAACCCTAACCCTAAACCTTTCACTAATCCATTAATCTCCGTTGACACTTGGACACTTAAATCCATGGGCATTTTCGCTTTTATCCCTATACCCTAACCCTAACCCTAACACCTAACCCTAACCCTAACTCCCCGTTAACCCTAACCCGCATTTACCCTAACCCCCATTAACCCTAACCCCCACTAACCCTAATCGTAACCCCAATTAACCCTAACCATAACCCCCATTAACCCTAACCCCCGTTAACCCTGGCCCCCACTAACCCTTACCTTCACTAACCTAAGCACTTATCCCTGACTTTAACTCCTGCAAACACTTACTTTTCGTTTTTTGCTCATAACTTTTGACTGACTGCTCCGATGTCAACGTTCTTGGTGTCGTTGGAAAGGTTTTGAAGAGCTCTTTACGCTGCTATCATGATATTGTCGTTCCAGACAGCAAAAAGTCGAATAACAAGAATATTCTCAAAAAGCTTGCAAACGTCAGAAAATCTTTATTTCGTGACGGATTTTTAAGTTCTTGGGCTTGTCAGAGAGCTCTTGACAAAGGCTATCGAATGCTGTAAAGTGTAGAAAGAACAAGCCGTTTTTGAGGCTTTCTAGAGCAAATATTGAATAGGTGTACCCACGCACCTTACACAGATATCGTTTAACCCTCGCAACTTTTCCCGTTTTTTACCTTTAGCAACCATCTCCGGATAGTGGACAAAACTTGCCAAGAGCTTTCCAATGACAATTTGGAGTCTTTTTGCCACCCCTTTGGAGCAGTTTTTGGGCATTTCAGCGACAGAGGTTCAGGTCAGGGTATCGAGGCGTACGAAACCTTTTATGAGAAGAAGAGTTCCCTTTCGTCCAAATTTTTCGACTACTGAGGACGTTGTCTTCCGGTCCAACTGGATTTAAGCACCTTTTTCTTCAAATTTTCATTTTTTGAGGCTGTCTAGAGCAAACGTTGCCTAGGTGTACCCACGCGGCTTACACAGACATCTTTTAACCCTAGCAACTTTTTCCGTTTTTGACTTTTAACTACCATTTTCAGATTGTTGACAGAACTGGCCAAGAGCTTTGTAATGATACAAAGATTTTGAAAATTGCTCGGAAATTAAGAGAGATACGGACCTTTTAATTTGGCGTCTATTAGCCACCCCTTTGGAGCGGTATGTGGTCATTTCTGCGAGAGAGGTTCGCTTCAGGGTTGTAATGTTTCTAAGATTGTTTCAGGACAGTTTAACACTCTTTTAATCTGTTGTAACGCGAAACCTTTGCCTCAGACGAAGATTAAGGTCACTTCCGGTTTGGTTAAATTTTGTCCAAAGCTTTCATATGGCGATAAATTGGCGATGAAAATGACGCGCATCTTATAGAAAAATGTGTTTAAATGGGTTCTGATACTGGTTTTTGATTTTTAAAAGTAATACAGTGGACCCTCATTTATTCGGACGCTTTGGTTCCCAGTCAATCTGTCCGGATATGTGAAGCATCCGGATATCTGAATCACCATTTAAACAAGACAGAATAACATTTTAATATTTTGTTCCGATGAAAAATCGTCCGGATACTGAAGCATCCGGATATCTGGCGTCCGGATATCTGAAGGTCCACTGTATAGATATCACCATTCCAACGACCGTCCCCTCTTTCTCAATGCTCATTTTGCTTGTGTTTTGTGTTTTTAGTGAACCAGTTTTTAAAATTTGATAATGATCACAAAAAGATGCTAATTACAAAAAACACGTGCCGCAGAGTAAAGATTTATTGTCTCTAAGCCTCGTCATGGAACATTAGTTTTCATCAGTGATCATTGATTTTTCTTTCAACAAACGTTGAAAAAGACTCATTTGTTGTAATAATTTGAAAATATTACAGTTTTTATATAAATACATTTATTACATTCAACACTTAAAGTTCTGTTAAATGTATCTGTACCAAGATGGGTTTTGACTGCTGGAAAGCATTTGAATTGCTACTTTTAGCAAAAGCTTATAACGGATAGCAGAATTTCTAAAATAGTTTTTCCTTTCGCCGATTTGGAATTAATTAAGAAATAAATTAAGATTACAGCACCAACCAGAACCGTCATTTGTCAAGAATGAAATTGACGCAGCAAAAAATATTAGGTTAGTTCCGAAATTTCAAGAAAAATCTGTAGACAAATATTTTCCCCAATTCGAAAAAGTCGCAGAGAATCTTAAATGGCCACAACACGTTTGGTCAACAATGTTACAAAGTGTACTGGTTGGCAAAGCAGCTGAGGTATACTCTGCACTAGGGGTAGCTGAGAACTCAGACTATGAGAAGGTCAAAGCAGCAATATTAAAAGCATATGAATTAGTACCTGAAGCGTATAGACAAAAGTTCAGAAAGTATAGAAAGTTTGATAATCAAACATTTGTTGAATTTTCACGGGAGAAAGAAGATTTATTCGATCACTGGTTTAGATCTAAAAAACTTGATAAAACTTTTGCTAATTTGCGCCAAGTCATCCTGGTAGAAGAGTTTAAGGAATGTGTTCCTCAAGATTTGAAAACACATTTAGAAGATAAGAATGTGAAAACTCTTGAAGAGGCAGCAGTCATATCTGATACTTATGCTCTGTCTCATAAAAAGAATTTTGTATCAAGATCTCAGACTAGCAGTAATTCTACCAATTCAGACACATATAAAAAGAGTGGTTCAGGGTCTCAGTCTTTCACAAGTTCCCAGTCTCCATCCCAAGGTGGTTTTAAGTCCGGTCCAGGACGTGTTGAAGGATCTTCTGGAATAGGGTCGCTTCCTACTTGTAGTTATTGTAAGAAAAAAGGTCATCTGATCAGTGAATGCTTTAAACTTAAGAGAAAAAATGATTTTGATAAAACTCAACCACACGCTTGTGCGGCAGTTAGAGGTGATAGAGAAGCCTTAGTTTCGATTTGTTCTGACACTCCTGATGTCCAGGGTTCACAGTCCAGTTCTATTGATTCTATGGAGGATTATAAGCCCTTTATGTCTCAGGGATTTGTTTCACTCGGTGACTCTAGCGAAATAAAACCTGTCCAGATTTTGAGAGATACTGGTGCTGCACAGACGTTATTGTTAGAGGGCGTGCTTCCTTTGTCTGAGCAGACTTCTACTGGTGGGTCAGTTTTATTACAGGGTGTGGAGCTAGGCGTCATTGATGTTCCCCTGCATAGAATTAGTTTGAAGTCAGATTTAGTTACTGGACCTGTTATCGTATGTGTTCGACCTACTCTTCCCGTTCCAGGCATTTCTTTGCTGTTAGGCAACGATTTAGCTGGTGGGAAAGTTGTACCAGATCCTATAGTTTGTGAGAAGATCACTCCAGATGTCATGTATAATGATGAAGATGATGACATTTATCCAGCCTGTGCTGTTACTAGAGCGATGGCCAGAAGACGAGAAATGGAGGCAGACCATACTCAAGCCTTTGACGAGACGAATTCCTCTGTTGATATTGATTTGAATGACACTTTCTTATCTGACCTTGATGGCACTGAAACAAGCATGGAACCACACAATATCAAGAAGCAAGAGAAGAAAGAACTTTTACCAAAATTTGGTGGTGAGGATGATGAGTTGCATCCACTAGTTAGCCAAGGCAAGGACATCCTCAGCCGAGAACGTTTACTCTCTGAACAACATAAAGACCCAGATATCATTCAACTTAGTAAGAGGGCACTACCACCAGAAGAGGCTACTAAAGTTGGAGAATGCTTCTATATGAAAGATGGCATCCTTATGCGAAAATGGCGACCACCTGACGCTTCTCCAGATGAAGTGTGGCGTGTTGTTCACCAGATAGTGGTCCCAGCTGCTTATCGTCGAGATGTCATGAGTTTAGCTCACGATACACCTATGGCAGGTCATTTAGGTGTCAATAAGACTTATAATAGGATTTTGAGTCATTTTTATTGGCCTAAGCTAAGAAAGGATGTTTCGAAGTTTTGCAAGTCATGCCATGTCTGTCAGATGGTAGGTAAACCAAATCAGAAGATACCATCTGCTCCTCTCCAACCCATTCCAGCTTTTGAAGAACCGTTTAGTCGAGTGTTGGTGGATTGTGTAGGACCTTTGCCTAGGACCAGATCTGGGAACCAGTATTTACTTACCATTATGTGTACATCCACTCGATTTCCTGAAGCCATACCTCTTAGGAATATAAAGGCAAAGAGCATAGTTAAAGCCCTAACCAAGTTTTTCAGTTTTGTAGGAGCACCCAAGGCAATTCAGTCGGATCAAGGCTCAAATTTTATGTCGGGGTTGTTCCAGCAAGTCATGCATGAGTTGGGTATAAGGCAATATAGATCAATTGCTTATCATCCTGAGTCCCAGGGAGCGCTAGAACGTTTTCATCAAACCCTAAAAACAATGCTGAAGACCTATTGTTACCAATATGAAAAAGACTGGGACGAAGGGGTTCATCTTGTGCTATTTGCTGCACGAGAAGCAGTCCAGGAGTCTCTTGGGTTCAGTCCTTTTGAATTGGTGTCCGGACATACAGTTAGAGGTCCTTTGAAATTGTTGAAGGAAAAGTGGCTGACTGAGACTAGTGATCTTAATCTTTTAGATTATGTGTCTGATTTCAAAGAAAAACTTTACAATGCTTGTAAATTAGCACAAGAAAATTTGAAGAATTCTCAGATGAAAATGAAAATGTGGTATGACAAAGATGCCAGAAATAGGGTGTTTAAGCCAGGTGATAAGGTTCTTGTATTTTTACCTATTCCTGGTCATCCTTCACAGGCCAGATTTTATGGCCCTTATGAAATTGAAAGCAAGATCAGTGATGTAAACTATGTAGTTAAGACACCAGGTCGACGTAAAGAGAAACGGGTTTGTCACATTAACATGTTAAAAGAGTATTTTGAAAGGTGTGACCGAAATTCTGTAAAACCAGTTTCCATTTTAGCCAATGCTAAGACTGTTCAAAATTGTATTGAAAGTGATACGAGTGTAGAAATGAATGAGCAAGATTGTAATCAGAGTGTCCGTTTGAAAAACTCCGAAATTTTGGCTGACTTTGATGCCAAACTTGGACATTTGAACATTCACCAAAAAGAACAAGTTAAAAACTTGATGAATGAGTATCATCAGATCTTTTCGGATGTTCCAAAGAAAACTAATGCAGCTTGTCATGATGTTATAGTGAGTGACGTTCTGCCTATCAAACAACATCCGTACCGTCTGAATCCAATAAAACTGCAGTACCTAAGAAGGGAAGTGCAGTACATGTTGGACAATGACATTGTTGAACCTAGTAAAAGTGATTGGAGCTCACCGTGTATTCTTGTACCAAAACAAGACGGTTCTTACCGATTATGTATAGACTTTCGAAAGGTGAATTCTGTTACCAAAACTGATTCATATCCAATACCTAGAATCGATGACTGTATTGACAACATTGGAAATGCGAAATTTGTCAGTAAATTTGACCTGTTGAAAGGCTACTGGCAAGTACCGTTAACAGAAAGAGCAAAAGAAATATCTGCTTTTGCTACACCAGATGGACTTTACCAGTATAAAGTAATGCCTTTTGGCATGAAAAACGCACCGGCTACATTCCAAAGGATGATTCACTCCCTTCTCCATGATCTTGAGGGATGCGAGGCCTACATTGATGATGTCGTCATATACAGCAACACGTGGGAAGAACATCTCCGAATCATGCGTGCTTTATTTGACATTTTAGCTAAAGCAAATTTAACTGTGAACCTTGAAAAGAGTGAATTTTGCCATGCTTATGTAGAGTATTTAGGTCATAAAGTAGGTCAAGGTTATGTTACACCCATTATGGCTAAAGTGGAAGCTATTGCAAAGTTCCCGATTCGTACAAACAAGAAAGAATTAATGAGGTTTTTGGGCATGGCTGGGTTTTACAGAAAATTTTGTCCAAATTTTTCCTCAGTTGTTAGTCCACTTACAAATCTTTTACAAAAGAGGGTTAACTTTGAATGGACAAAGGACTGTGAAAAATCCTTTTATAAAATCAAATCTGTCCTTATGAGCAACCCAGTTCTGTCAACTCCAGATTTTTCTAAGCAATTTAAGCTTACTGTTGACGCTAGTGATGTTGGAATCGGGGCAGCTTTGTTTCAAGAACATAGTGATAAGGTAGATAGAGTTGTTTCTTATTTTTCAAAGAAACTTACAAAATGTCAACAAAAGTATTCCACCATTGAAAAGGAATGCCTTGCTTTGTTGTTAGCCTTACAGCATTTTGATGTTTATCTGAATGTTACTTTGCATCCAATTCTTGTATATACGGATCACAACCCCCTGACATTTTTGCATAAATTGTCAAATAAGAATCAAAGACTGACTAAATGGAGTTTGTTGTTACAAGAATACAACATAACAATTAAGCATATCAAAGGCAAAGACAATGTTATTGCAGACGCCTTGTCAAGAGTATCGTAAACATACTAGAATTCGTATTAATGTACAAAACTTTTATTTTAATAATATAAGTTTTCATTGACATTCAAACTTTTTAAGGGGGGAGGTGTTGTGAGATGTGTATTGTTTCATTATGTATATAATTAGTAACATTAAGTTTTTTGAACGTTCCAGAGTGGTCAACATGTTCGGTCATTTTATCTAGAGCATTCTTAAATTTTGTGTATGTCCAGATTGTTCCCATTATATCATGTTTTAACATTTTCTAGAATATTCTAGATTTATAATACTGTATAAATACCCTGTCAATTCAATGCATAGACAATAATTGTGGATACTTTTGTCGTATGAGCACCATTGAGATATAACTGGGATATATATTTTCACTGGGACATTGTGTGCAGAAACGGATTCTTGCTAAGTTTGTACTTTATGTTTCATATACTTATTATATATTACTGTAAATAAATTATTGTTAAGTTTAAATTGTGTTATTGATCTTTGCTGGCATTTCGGGTAATTCTGACCCATAACATATCCATTTCCGGTTTTTTTCAAATTCGAGGAAATAATATTGATAATTCTTTTAAATAAAAGATCAGTATTACATGTAAGCCGTATTTCGTTTTGAAAATATCGATTCCTAAATATTTTGAACTATTTTGAGTGAAGAATCGTGCTTTTGCATTAGCAATCGTGTAAGATCGTGTAATGTGTAGAACCGTGTGTGTGTGAAGGATCGTTCGTGTAACAGGTTTAATCGTGCGGAATCGTGATCGTGTTACGCGATCGTTCGTGTAAGTTGTCAACAATAACGTTGCACCGACTGAGCTACCCTGAATGTGTTACATAACATGAGTGTATTTAATGATATTTGTTAATATGGTCATTGCATCGAACATAGAACTTGCAAAATGTTGACTTTAAACAGTATTAGTTTCCTTCATCAATGAGAAAGTATCCGTGAGCCCGATCCTTATCCATATTATGTGATATTCCATGTCTCCCACATACCAACGGAATAGTCGAGTACGAGAGAAACTGTTTTAGGAAAAGGCGTTTCAGATTTGTTGAAACCAGCGTGTTTAAGATAAGGATCTTTGATGCCATAAAGTGCAGCTTCACTGTATACACATTAAAACAAAACTTTATATGATGTAACAGGATGAAATCTGCAATGAATTAACTAAAACGTGACTTACCGTCTCCTGATAATTGTCATAATAGCAGAAGATAGTGTGAGGGATTAGGCTATCATATTTACATTTCTCATTGTTTTTTTCTGTAATGACTCTTGGGAAAGTTTGGTAAGTTGATTGCTTGATTATTTAATTCGAATTCAAATTTCGCCAATTGGAAGATCAAGTACCTAAGATTAATGTTAATCTCTTGCAGTTGTCTTTGTATCTGACGTCATTAGGCAAGTACTTCTGAAATTGACACGTTAAGCCTCGTAAAGTTTAAATCTAGTAGACATTTTTAAATCTTTTTTTTTTTTTTACAATTTTACTTAGATATAAATTGTAAATATAAGGAATCACTCTTTAGCCTGTTGGATATACCTTGGACATCAACAAAACTTGGAAACATGGTATAATTTATGCAAAACGGGCATACCCGAAAAAGTAGACATTTTTTTTTTCATGGAACATGATTTTTTTCTGATCTAAGACCAAAAAAGAGTATTTAAACACTGAATTGTCAACCAATTTTCTTCCCGATCATGACAAGGAACACAAGGTGTGACAGGTCGTGAGGGGATGCTCACTCCTCCATGGCACCTGATTCCGTCACTGACAATTTAAAGGTTCATATTTTCTCTGCTCCTGATTTGTATTGTTTAATGGATTTTTGAGCTTGAATACTGTTCATAATATCCATATTCTTTTCATTTAAAAAAAAAATATCTAGATTAGCTTCGTTCACATATGGATAAGTATGGTCTTCTTTTTAAATGGCATTTCATTTATTGTCCACTATAAGGCAACACTTCCACTTCACTTAGAGTTATATTTGAATGACTGTCCCATTTTTGTTTCATGTTTTCTTTATGGGTCAAATATCAAATGTATTGCAGCATGTGAAATTAATTATACTGTTTACTTTAAAAAAAATTAATCATCAGCATCATTTAATTTCCCAAATATTTTACATTTCTATCACATTTATAATTTCTATTGTTATTAATAAATAAGCATTGATTGGTGAATGTGACTACACCAACAGTATATCAGGTTCGTTTGAAATATATAAGGCCTTAAACTCAATGATTAATTTATCTGCAGTCTTGAAACAAGTTAAATGATATGGATAAACTCTTGGTTTTGGTTGCAATGACCATACTCTTCCATGTGGCCCTGACGACCGGTAAGTTTACTTTATACGTTATATCGTCTATCTCTTTCCTTTGATCATCATTAAATTTTTCTTTTCATAATAATATTTGAGTTGCTATGGTAATTCCATTCAACGTCTGAAAAAGAATTTAAATGCAAATTAATATATTATTTTGTAAATTACCAATGGGTTTTCTGGTCATCAAATATATGCTACTAGTTTTTTTTTTTATCAGAGATGATAATAAAACCACGGAGTTGACCGTTACATTTTTTTCCGGTTATTCATATATCCTATGAGAGAAGAAAATATATTGAAATACATTGAAAGATCAGCTGTATCAGTGATAAAGGGTCCTTTAAAAAATAATTACAGGGTAATGAAATAAAGTAATTTTTCGCCTGTTACAGATTTTGGATATGATGAATTCGGAAACGTAGTTTACGATAATACAAGAGGAGTTCACAGGGGGAAATATGAAGGATTGAAAAGAAGATCAGGAAGATTTGGAATAGGATTTGGAGGATTGAGTGGAGGATTCGTAGGAGGAGGAAGAGGAGGATAATATGGAGGATCAGGAAGATATGGGAGATTCGGAGGACTACGATACAAGAAGCACTAAAACGAAACTTGCATTCATTTATGTTCAATCAAATTCTACCTGATTGTTCTTTGTTAAACGCCGACATAGAAATAATTCAGCCATTGAAACATTTGTAATAAAATTTTGGATCTAACATTACTTTTGTTTTGATAAAAAAAGTCATTATATCATCCAGTGCAGGAATGAATAAATGATCTTATTACAATACAATTATCTGCTATATGTACCAAAACGGGTTTTGACTTCTGGAAAGTACTTAATTTGCTCCTTAAACGAATAGCAGGATTTTAAAAAATAAATCTTTCTTCTCCCCACTTTGCAATTAATTCAATTTTGGTACCTTGTCAAATAAATTTACTTATTTATATAATGGAAAATAAAACAAACATGATTTTAAACACGTTTATTTGATATTAGCGATTGTTGGTGGAGGTTTTGTCATGACCCTGATCAAATGTCTTTCTGGCAAATCAAGGTCACTGACAAAGAAAATAATGTTTAAGCATAACTTTATAATCAAAATTTACTGGAGGCTCATGCTGGGAAGAAAGGTTGTTGACATAAGAAAGTGCAGTGACCTTGACCCAAGGTCTGTACTTCCTGTCCACAGCTCCAACGGAAGACCTACTCGTTGCTTTGCAACGAGCTCGGCTCTAGTTTAGTATAATTTTTCAAGATACATTTAAGCTTCAGAAAACTTTTAAAAACACGATCCGTCCCAAAAAGGATTATGTAAAAGAAATGAATTTTAATGTAAAGGTTGTCTCTTGCGCCGGTAAATGAGCAAAGTTAATTTAAATCTATTCATTCAGATATAACATGTCTTATTTATGAAGACAAAAATGGTATAAAATAGAATTTGCGTAATTTATAATCAAAATATTTGCTTCATCAACTTCAATTAACAGTTTTATAATGTAAATATTGCATTTGTGTTGAGTACTTTGTATATTTTAATGAAATTGTACAACTAACACCAGCCCCAACCAACCTCTCAAAACATTTAAATAATCAAATTATCTTAATAAACATACATAAGTTGTTAAAGTAATAAAAAATAAAACTTACCCATGATGTCCTTGTAACGTTGATGGCGGAAGTTACAGCAATACTCAACAACAGACCATTGGTTCCTGTTTCTATGGACCCACACAACCCATTGGTACTTACTCCTAATATGTTGCTCACTCAGAAGAATGAAGCAGATGTTCCACCCTTTCAGGAACTTGACATAAGAGACATGTATGTTTCCAGCTGGAAACATGTACAGGTTATAGCACAGCAGCTTTGGACATGGTGGCACAGTGAATATTTGCAACTTCTTCAACAAAGGAGAAAATGGACAGATTCTAAGGACAATCTACAGATTGATGATGTTGTTCTGCTTCGAGAGAAGGAAGCTCATCGCAATATTTGGAGTATAGGTGTTATAAATCGAACATTCCCTGATGATGATGGCAAGGTCCGAAAGATCGAGGTTCACACCAACAGGGGATGATAGTTCGTTCATTATGTACGGCCGATTACAGAGGTTGTTCTTCTAGTCCCATTTCTTTGAGGGAAAGACTGTGTTGAGGAAGGTGTAGTGTAGAAGCTGGCGTCAGGCGGGGAGTGTTCTGACACTTTCCGGATTTTTGCGTTCTATATTTTAGTATTTTGGTTTATACGCACTTAGGTAACGTTGCATGTACGATTAGTAGCATGGCATGGCTGCTCACGGTTTTGGCCGTCCTGTACTTGTAATTCTTTAATTGCAACCGAGTGCGTGTTCCCATGGTGTAAGTAAATGTTGCTTGTGTTTTGTGTATATTGTGTATGCTCTTTATTCGGTCATAATTATTTTGTATAACAAGTTCTGTAATGTTTACATTATTTCCTGTGAGGAAATTCGGACGTTCACTATCATTTCATAAATACATGTAGTCTAATTCAGAATGCGTGTGTAAGATTAATCAGATGTATGTGAGCAATTACGATCTTACCATTATGAACATATTGTGATGTATTGTTTATTTGTTTATTTTCAGTATTTTACCCTTTCATGTCTTCCTCTAAATAAACAGAAAACTGTTAATTGTTGTATTTCATTGGACCTCACAAGACAAGGGTAACGTCTGCCCATGTAAATGCGACAGTGAGGCAGAACAATGCGTAAAAGTGGTTGTCCCTGGTACTTTGATGGGCCAGATATGAAAAAGAAGACGTTGACACCTTGTCAGATTGGATTAAATGTATCAGATCCATGTTATAGTCACGTATTGAAAGATTGAGGGGGACTATGAAAACCATCTATTCTTCTGTGTTCAATAAACCAGAAAAAAGGAATTAGATAGATTACATGATCAGTACGTACTGTTTCCTGACGACAAAGCAGGTTACAACATTGTCTTCGTTTGTAAAGCTCGTTATATAAATTGAATCCTAGAAGAACTTGGATTTAATTCTACAAATGGTAATCCTACTTATACTCATACTTCCTTTTCTAAGGAAGAAATTCTTCAAAATCACCTGTCAGTTTTGAGTACTTTTGATATTCCACAGAGCCAAAAAGAATTTGAGCTACCTTACATATATTGCGAAACTTCATAAGAATCCTTACAAAGACACATTGCAGGTTCCAGTAAATGTTCAACCAATCCTCTTTCGTTACTCCTCACTAAGAGATAGACAGTTGTGAAGGAAAAACTTCAAGAGTACCGTGCAACTATATATCCACGAAGTGGTATGAATCAGATGTGGATACTAAGTAATCCTAAAGAACTTTTTGACAATTTGAAATCACAAGACTTTACAAAAATCAACAGCTTAAAAACTTAACGACTTTTCAACTTTATACACAACAATTCCCCACGAAAAATTAAAATCCAGGCTTTTCGATATCAATGACAGGTACTTCTTCAATAAAAAATGAACTCTTAAATTAACTTACCAGGTCATTGGTCATTTGCAAAATTATTTTGTTAAAACATATTCTGATTGCACACATAAGTACTCTGATGTTGATATCAAGAAGATGCTTGGGTTTCTGATTGACATTATTTATGTGGTTTTTCGGAGACCAGGTATTCCTACAATCTATTGGAATTCCATGGGTACAAATTGGGCTCCGTTATTAGCAGACTTGTTTTCATATTCATATGAAGCAGAACCCATTATGCTAAATCTTATGCGTGAAAAGAAGAAAACACTTGCTCTGGCCTTCAACTCGACATTTAGATATATCGACGACGTATTGTCTATTAATAATGGTAATTTCCATTCCTTCGTCGATACGATATATCCTGGTGAGCTTGAGGTAAAAGATACCACAGAGTCTGACATTTATATTTCATACTTGGATATTTTACTTGAAAAAGACACTAATGGTAATCTAACAACCAAGCTCTATGATAAACGTGATGACTTTAACTTTTCTATTGTCAACTTCTCCTACTTATGCAGCAATATATCTTCGTCACCTGCATACGGAAAATCTATATATCAGTTGATTCGATACGCAAGAGCATGCTCTACGTATGAACAATTTCTAAAACGAGGTAAATTATTGACAAGCAAGTTGATGAAACAAGAATATCAACATTCTCGTTTAAAGTCATTATTTCGTAAGTTCTATGGTCGATACAATGACCTTGTCAGCAAATACAGTTTATCATTGTGTCAAATGATGACTGACGGTTTTCATACCAATTGTTAGTCCATTATTTATAATTGAATTGAAGACGGATTTTTCCGTTATTTCCTGATAATGACAAGGAGCACACGGCGGGTGTGACCGGTCAGCAGGGGATGCTCACTCCTCCATGGCACCTGATCCCACCTCTGATGTTTCGGAGGTCCGTGTTTGCTCTGCTCTTATTTTGTATTGTTAGTCCTCATAACTCAATACACTTAGCAAAACATAAATACAGTATCTTGTCAGTCCATACAGTTGTGATATTTTCTTTAGAAAGTCGTTTATGGTAATCTAACAACCAAGCTTGATAAACCTGACGACTTTTACTTTTCAATCTTCAACTTCCCCTTACCTATGTAGCAATATACCTTCGTCACCTGCATACGGGATTAATATCTTTCAGTTGATTTACTATGCAAGAGCATGTTCTACGAATGAACATTTTTCAAAACGAGGTAAATTTTTGACAAACAAGTTCGTGAAACAAAAATATCTGCAGTCTCTTTTAAAGTCAACATTACGTAAGTCTATGGTCAAATTGACGACGAATTAAATATTTTTTCGTTATTTTCTGATCATGAAAAAGAGCACACTGCGGGTGTGACTTGTTGGCAGGGGATGCTCATTCCTCCATGGCACCTGATTCCAACTCTGGTGTTTTAGAGGCCGTGTTTGCTTTGCTTTCATTTTGCATTGTTTAATTGAATTTTGAGCTTGCATACTGTTCGTCATCTTCAGACATTTTATTCTCCACTTAATATCTTTTCATCTTTGTTAAACTATGTATAGCCATAAAATATTTCAATAGTATTCTATTGCATATGATATGATTAAAATATGTCACATGATTACAGTTTATTGTTAACTTCAGGAGAGAAACTTTAATTATGAATAGATTAAAAGTGTTTCATGGGATTTCGTCAATTAACAGTAAGTTATAAAGGGATTTTGTGACATCTTTACTTGAATTTCTTCTTATATACAGACAATAACAGACAAGACTGTCTATCTAATAAAATCAACGAGTACCCATCTACTTTCAAAATTGTATGTGACAGCGACCAAAAACCATCGTCATAATGCAAGGGCTTTAATACCAAACATTAGTTCATGCAGTTGTTATTGGCACATACAATGTCCCAATTATATCTGAAGAAAGGATACCATTTTGGACCATATTACCCTACAGGTCCAGTCACGTTGACAGTGATAGAAACGTTTATGTTGTCACTCAGATTATAGAGATTGCCGGATGCAAGTAATATATTTATATGTTGTATCACAGTCTGAATATTTATTGTTACGTTGTTTTATGCTATCTATGTCACAACCCCTGGTTTCAAATCCATTTCTTACTGTTTGTAATCGTATTTAAACGATTCGCTCTATCTGAGCAATGCTATATCTTACATATTTGTTTTAGATCTGTGAGATCTAATAAATATATAAATTGCTTCTTAAAACCAAAATACCAAAACTGGAGCTACTTAACATTACTTGCACTGGAGAAAACTTCCTATCGAAATTGACAAGCCTTGTATGTTTCCCATAACGTTTTAGCCGATGTTAAAATATCCTTGCAAAGATGCTTATGTTGAAAGCAATTTGAAAAAATTCCGGGCGTTGCAATAGAATATATTTGTAGTTTGTCCGATATTGTTAAGTCACAAAACGATGGAGCGTTTTTCCTTGGGTTATTGTAACAGTTAATATGAGAATCAAATGCTTTTTGCTTTATTTCCTCACATGTAATTTGGACGTCTGGACGAAGGAGTGGAACTAGTGCCACCTGTAAACACCTCTTTATGGCATCAAGCCAATGCTGACCCTCAGTTGAAAACATATTGGAATGCTCTATTAATAATTTGCAAAATTTCTCACCGTAGTTTATTGCATATGATGTCAGGTGTCTTTGTTTGCAATGGTAACGTCTCTATTATGACAAAAATGAGAATATGAAAACATCAATTAATTTAAATTTATAATACAATTAAAAGGAATACGAAACATAAAATTGATTTTAAAGAAATAATACCCTCCAGGCAGTCGCTGTACCAATTGCAGTCTTTACCCGATGGACTGAAACAATGGCTCGGGAGTTGCATTTGGTTTGTATTTGGTGCTTTTTTGTTGTTGTAGGACATCAACTCCACATGCACACTCATCACAAACATCCCCTAGAAATATACATAAAACCCCAGTGTTATTTTATTCTAAAGTTTCTATGGCGTTATAAGTTTCCACATTTGATTACAAGCACCTCTTACACATCTGTTTCAAGCTTGGATATTTTCGTGAGAAGACGTTAATAATTATCTATCAACCAAGCTCTATAATAAACGTAATAACTTTATCTTTTCATCACCTACATATATACGGAGTTTATATATCTCAGTTTAATCGATACACAAAAGCATGTTCTACGAATGATCAATTTCTAAATCGAGGCAAATCATTGACAAAAATGAAACACGAATATCAGCAGTCTCGTTTCATGTCATTTTGTTGGTTCTATTGTCGATACAATGACCTTGTCAGCAAGAATAACATCATTGAGTCAAATGCTGACTGACTTTTTTCATACTAATTGTAAGTCCGTCATTTAACACTGAAATGACGACGGATTTTTCCGTTATTTCCCCATCATGACAAGAAGCACACGGCGAGTGTGACCGATCGGCAGGGGATCCTCACTCCTTCATGGGACCTGATCCCACCTCTGATGTTTTTGAGGTCCTTGTTTGCTTTGTTCCTATTATGTATTGTTTAATGTACTTTGATATTGAATACTATTCGTTATCTCCATGACCTTAATCTAAAATACATTGTTTCACAGTACAAAAAAGAAATCTATGGTATATTTTTATTTTTCCTTTTGAGTCAGTCTATTTATTGAACAGTAACAAAATTATTAAAATATCAACAGATATGTATCAATGCATAAAAAATACTTGCTAATTAAATTCCAGACAGCAGTTTATAAACAAATCACTGATCGCAGCAAATTTGTCGACATGACGTCATTTTGGTAAAGGATTTGGGTTCGGAATTTTTTTATGACCTCAATTCGGTACACATACTATGCATTTATCACTTGAATGTCCATTGATGGGACCAAACTTAGTTCAGTTACAGAGTGAGGTATTCTATGTCATTTCAGTAAGTATTTAAGTTACGTAATAACAAAACAGCCTCGTAAAAATAAATCCAGTTTTAAAAAATTCCGGTTTTTTGCACGTGTATATTACAATGATTCCTTTATAGTGGGCCTTGATAGTGCTGCGTAATGTGTTCTTGAAATTAGAGGTTTTAGAAGTATTTTATAAGATACAGAGAAAATACAAAAATTAAAACTTTTACAATATCAATTTCTTATTATATTTAAACATATTTTTTTAAACCCTTGCAAACAACGATACAACGCTGAATTTGGTTAATGTCCTACAACGTCTTTCTGTCTTACTCGCGGAAATAATATCAGCAGTGAAGGAGAAACAAGTATCTTGCACAACATGATATGTGGTGTTAAGGTCAATATCTCGTAAATGAAAGGTACCTACGGATTTCTCAAATTTAATAATATAATTCCTTTATTGATGCGCTATAAGTTTAGCTTGGTAAATTAAGGTATCTTGGGGCATAATGTGTTGATAAATAAGATGAAAAATCACATCTTAAACTGTCATTTTCAGTGAATAAATTGAGAAAACCAGTTATGAATATGGGGATTTTTTTCAATATCAGAAAAAGGAAATGCATCCAGATTTCGTACAGTCTCTCTCAAAATAAGGGCAATTTTCAAGATTTTGGCCTTTACACATTCGATCCATATATTAAATGAAAAACCAGGCTTTTTTACACCAAAGACAACTGTATTTTCAATACAAATGGATCAAATAAATTATCATTGGTAATCTACTAACTTAAAAAAAAAGCATTAACTAAAAAGGCAAATGAAAAAGTAAAGTTTGTGAAAAACGTGGAGACATTTCTATTATGATATATCCTCATTTATTTAGCGATATACCATTATCATTTGTGAAAAGTGCTAACTGCCGACTAGACACGCAGCGCAAGTTCTAGGTCTGAACAATTTCTAATACAAGACAGGGTACTAGCAAAGAAATTGATCATACAAGGATTACAACAATATCGATTAAAATCAACATTTCGTAAATTCTATGACCCATGAAATGAACTTGTTTGTAAATATAATCTTATGTTAGTTCGAATATTGACTGATGTCTTTCATTAACAAATTGTTAGTCGTTATTTTCCGAATGAATTGCTAGCGGATTTTCTCTGTTTACCCGATCAGAAAAATGCACACACAGCAGATGTGAATGATTGCCAGGTGATACTAACTCCTCTATGGCATCTGATACAACCTCTGTTTTCAGATATATGTTTGCACTGTTTACAATATGGATTGATTATTTTATCTTCAGATTTCATGAAACAAAAATATCCGCTGGAATCAATCAAGCCTCTACAAGGGCTTTCCTAGAAAAATGCGAACATGTTGAATAGTTCATCAAAATGGCCGATCAAAGGAATAATTTTTTGCACAATGTTATACGATATATTTTATTTTAGTATAATATTATGAGGTTAAAATCCCTTTGGTACGTGGAAATGACATTGGAAATAAAAATAGCTGACCGGCGCACGACATTTTTGATTCTTCACTTTTTAGAAAAAAAGTTAAAAGCAATGAGTAGATTATTATTAGATTAGACAGAGTTACAATGCGAAAACAAAATACATCGACAGAAACTTTATGATCGGTAGTACTAATTTGCATTTGTGTGACATCATGATCAACAAAAGCAATTGAATGCCTATAAGCATTTCAATAGATATGGCCAAAAAATGGCTATATTTTGGTCACAAAATTATCATTAATGATTTGTTCATAAGGAGAAAGAGATGAAAACGGTGAAATTATGTCAAACTTATCTCAAACACTGATTTATACAAGCTTAAAGAAAAGCTAGAGTGATAATCCGATACCAAAAGAGCTAATTGGACTAACAAATGGCAACATACTGAAAAGTGGAAATCAAAAAATCATAAATGGACATCTGGAATCATGATCAGGGTTGGGAAATACTCTATTCAAAAAATAATTCCCATCCTCATAACATTAGAGAAACAAAACAAAAAAAAAACTGTTAATCTTTACTAAGTTTTCGCCAAAGTTTTTCAAAGTGTCAAAGTTTTCGCCAAAGTTTTTCAAAGTGTCAAAGTTTTCGCCAAAGTTTTCCAAAGTGTCAAAGTTTTCGCCAAAGTTTTTCAAAGTGTCAGTTTTCGATAAAGTTTTTCAAAGTATCAAAGTTTTTGATAAAGTTTTTCAAAGACACAAAGTTTTCAATAAAGTTTTTCAAAGTGTCAAAGTTTTCGATAAACTTTTTCAAAGTTTCAATGTTTTCAATAAAGTTTTTCAAAGTGTTAAATTAGCCAAGTATTCGATAAAGTTTTTCAAAGTGTCAAAGTTTTCGATAAAGTTTTTCAAAGTGTCAAAGTTTTCGATAAACGTTTTCAAAGTTTCAATGTTTTTGATAAAGTTTTTCGAAGTGTTAAATTATCCAGGTTTTCGATAAAGTTTTTCAAAGTGTCAAAGTTTTCGATAAAGTTTTTCAAAGTGTCAAAGTTTTTGATAAACTTTTGATAAACGTAGCGCATTGATGAAAAAGTTTTCCGTCCAAATTTTTCTTTGATACATCGATCAAAGGAAAAAATATTACATTCATTTCTTATCATTTAATTATGATTTTAAATAAATAAAACGAAACTTTCTTTCACCTTTCTATTGAATTTACGCCTCAAAAACTGCGCACGAATACATCACAACGTTAACGTTGCTGAAATTCAAAATGGCTCAAACGAGGAAACGTTCTCAAATATTGTCGTGGCATTACCAACATTCTCTGAAATAATTTACAGTTCTTTAACACGAAAAACTTACCTGTTGTGTTATCCCAATCGGTATATTTTCCCCGGTAAGTTATCTAAGTTCGTAAATGTAAAGGGAAGCTACTCAAATATCCTAACAGTTCGAACATTAACGTTAGGTCACAGAAATTTTGGATTTCTATTTGCACATCTTTTCATCTGAATACAGTATGTTATAAATACGTATCACAACCTGTCAATGCTGTAAAACATGAAAGAGTCTGCTGCCGATTGTGTAAGATTAAAAGAATCTGTCCTCATTCATGCAGTGTCGTTTTTCTCGATCATTCCTTTCCCAAGATTTAACAGATTAACGGTTTTCCTCTCTTTGGTAGCATAAAAAACGTTTCTTCAGAATTCTATTGTTCATACCAGACATCTCAAAGCCAAACATTTAACAAAATTATGTCGATTTCTCTCCTTCTTTCCCAAAACTGTATTGTTGTTATGCAGACGATTTGATTTGTTTAGCAAAGGGCGATAATTCAACAAGAAACGAAAGTAGAAAATAAGTCAGGAACATAACGGACAGATTTCGAAATTCAGGAAAATATTTATTAAAGTAAAAGTATTTAATTATTCCTTCAAGAAGTGAGTAACCTGGAAGCGGGAAATATACATGTAGAGACTGCCAAGTAGTTCCGGCTGCTTAGTGCAAGCGAACTCTAGATTTTATTGATGCAGGTATCAAAAGAATTTTTTAACCAATCAGAATCAAGTATTTCATAGAAATTAAATGATAAAGTTTTTCGAACTGTTAAATTATCCAAGTATTCGATAAAGTTTTTTAAAGTGTCAAAGTTTTTGATAAAGTTTTTCAAAGTGTCAAAGTTTTCGTTAGAGTTTTTCAAAGTATCAAAGATTTCGCCAAAGTTTTTCAAAGTGTCAAAGTTTTCGCCAACGTTTTTCAAAGTGTCAAAGTTTTTGCCAAAGTTTTTCATAGTGTCAAAGTTTTCGTCAAAGTGTCAAAGTTATCACTATAGTAAATCAAAGTTTTCAAAGTGTCAAAGTTATAACTATAGTTAACTATAGTAAACTGTAGCTATATAACTATAGTAAACTATAGTTAACTATAGTTAACTGGGTCAATATAAAAAAAGCAGCTAAATAGTTCATATGAAAATTGGAGATACAATTAAATATTTCCGTTTCTTTTTTGTATCTAAATTGATATAGCTGCACAATATTTTGGGAAAACAACATTTAGCAAACAGTAGGGAAGCTATTTTTTTCAGAATGTTCTCGTAAAAATTATCAAACTGTGTTTTTCTGTCATTGGTGTTACCTTATAAAATTTTGTTGTATAGAACCAAGTGAAAAACTTATGAATGCAAGCTATGATAAACATTTACTAGGATTATTCAAGTTTACTGATAAGTCCAAAAGTATCGTTGTCCAGTGATGAAAACTGAGTTTTCAATCATAATTGAACATTGACATGAGACAAAAATAAATAGACACACGCTAAACTATGCTGTAAATGTTGTGCCATGTGTGTATAAATCAAAATAATATAGTTAATAATTTTTTTCAAGGAGGGAAATTAGGTAATATAAGGTATTTCTTACATTTAAACTTATTAAAAGTAAAAATTGACAAGATTTAGGTTGGTTACTCCACTGACTCAGCTGTAACACCAATGATCAAAATTAGTAATACCAATGACTTAGCACTTCACAATTAGCAATTAAACATAATATAACATGAAACTTCATGTGAAAGACAAAATACACTGCATAGGTAACATACAAAAATGAAATAAGTTTCTGGGATTTCATACTTAAAATGATCTTATAACAAAAAGAAATCTGGTAACACCAGTGACAGAGACTCAGACTTATCCCATTGTGACCATAGAATAATGCAGAGCTACATGAGATGTACTGTCATTTAGTCATTTAAAGAATAAGTGATTTATGTAGATATGTAGATAACTTTAAAAAAATAAAAAGGAGAAAAACCCCTATTACAAACGTTAATTTTTTCTTATACTTTTCTTCAGTTAAGCCCCACACGTATACTGTATACTAATGCATGGGAAAAGCTGAAAAAAAAATAGTGTTGGTTTATCATTGGTTTGAAGAAAATAATGTTGGTAGGGTAAATAGTCTTAATTGTGAAGGATATAATTGTTTTAAAACCCACATTGTTCATTAAAGAACTATTAAATAAAATGTATTATTCAAAATCTCTTGTCACTGGTGTAACTTCACTAATCATTGGTGTTAGCATAAAAGGTAACTGTTCGTAGAGAGATTTAAACAAACTAAGTTAAACTTGACTAATTTTACTTTACTTAGGTGATAAACTCTGACATTCATGCATGGCCTGTGAATTTTTCAGAAGGGAAAATATATTTTATGAGGATAAAAAAATGTTTGTCATTGGTGATACATGTATATGCTCTGAAGTTGTCATTGGCATTACCATATATTTAAAACGTCTGTAAGTGGAAAAAAATATTTATTGGAAAATAAATCTAATTAATTTCAAACACCATGAATTAGGTTTGCAAAGTAGAATACAAATAAATAATTTTTCTATATAAGAAGAATATATTTTGCCTCCAAAAGTACCTGTTTTGTCATTGGTGTAACCATTCCTGTCATTGGTTTTAAACTTTAGGAAGTAATGCCAATGACAGTAACACCAATGACGTATTAGTCATAAAATGATCTGGTATCTCTAATTTACCCTGGATAAAGTAAAAGTTTTGTCCACATTGCTTTTAGTGCACCTAAAGAACATCTTTTGTAAAAGAGTTCAATGAATATATAAAATCTTGTTGAAATAACGATGGGAACACCACTGACAAAAAAAGTTTGTACTAGTCTACCTTTTTTACTTCTGAAGTCCATCAATATGTTCTGATCATGAATATCAAGGAACACTTTCTGTTGTTTTTGGTGAGAATTGATGTAATATGACTTAGGACTGTTTATATTCTCTAATCAGGAATGATAACTCTTTTATAGCAAAAACAAAAATGGTAACACCAATGACACAACTTTCTTGTACAGTCATATTTAATGCTGTATCAGTTAAATGGAAGATGTGGCTCAGATTTTTTTATTCAAACATATATTCTATTTAACGTTTATTTTATGCATACATGATTTTTCAGACAAAATTTCATATAATTTTTGGCGTATTTATCCTTATTTGAAGAGAAAAATTCTATTGACAGCATGAATTTGGCTGATTGGTGTAATAAAAATCATCCATTGACTTTAATGAAATTAATTTGTGAAAATTCTATTAGTAAATAGAAAGTATAGATGTCATACATTGTAATGCAACAATCCAAAATAGGAAGAAAGGAATAAATAGGATTTTACAAAGAAGTGACACATTTAGCTGCTTTTTTTTTATATTGACCCATCTATAGTATTTTTTTGTTAGGGATTGTTCTTACCTTTGGCAAATTCACAGCTTTTTATCAAGTATTGGTAATGGCAGTCAGTTTCATTTGTCAGACAAGTGGCCCATTGGTACTTTAAATGATACTGGTCAGAAAGTACACATTCCGGAGAACCTGCTGGTTCATAGTTGCGATTACAGGAACCGGTCACTAACTCAAGGTCAACAATTATAATAATGAACAGGTATCTGAAATCCTTAGTTTCTATTTTATAGTTTTCTATCTATTAAAATGTTATCTCTGGTGGTTTTATACGAGGGTTCATCGAAAAGTAATGTCACAATGTCCATATCTGTTATATTTGGCGTCACATTATCGAATATAACATACCAAAAGATGGACATATATAAGTCTACCTAAAAATGAATTTCTCACTGAATAATGTTCAACTGAATTTATTTTATAGATGTTTAAAACATAAAACATAGGGGTGTCGCCACGACAAAATCGCTCGTCACGATTAAAATTGTACTTTTTTTAAATAAAGAAGACAAACACATTAAGGTTGCTGAGGACACCTGACCCCAAAAAAAACCTGTCAATAGATTTTGTTGAAATTTTCACAAGGTGTAAAGAGATGTGTAATGAACACTTGGTCGAAATATGAACATGGCATTGTGGGTAAATCACGGAACCAGGGGACAATGAGTTACCTCCCCTTTCCAGTCACTCAAAAAATCATAATACAAGACATATAATACACATAAAAAAATCATTATGCAATATGCATTCAATATTAAAAATTATTATTGATACTGTAAACTTATTTGAACAATAGATTGTCTGAATATAGATGAATTAAGAGAATAAAACATGTAAAACATTTGAAATTTAACAAATTTGACCATTTTCATGCATACAAATTTGACACTTTTTAAATTCTGAAATCTGTCCAATAGAATTTTAGTTTTTTATCATTATATGAAAGATTTATCTAATACTATTCTTCACTCAAAAAATCTTAGTCACATTGAGGGGTAAATGATGGTACCAGATGGTCCACAACTACCCCCTCCCCTCTTTTGGTTTCCCGTCATAAAGGTAAGAATAATGATTTAAGTGGCTATTCAAAAAACTGCATAGCAAATTAGAGAAAAACAACTGAAGAAATAAATCAGAAGTCAAAATCAATTTTTAAAAAATGACTAAAGAAATATTTTTATGAAATTAGAAATAATATACATTGTACATGTACAGTAATAACATGAAGAGTTACCTCCCATCTCGTGATCTCCCCTCACAATAAAACCAATATTGAAATAATCCATAAAAAAATGAATTTTTAAATATGTGCTTCATATTCTAGAAAATTCCTTTACAAAATTAAAACATGAATTTACATTTCAACAATAGATACTTGAATAAAAATGTAACTTTAAAAAAACATATTAAAAAACTCTCCAACATGAACCCTTTTGATTACTTTCATGGGAAAAAAATCTATGTTTTCTTATAGATTTTTAAAAAATATATTGTATGAAAAAAAATGTCCAATACTATGTCTCACTCAGAAATCTTGGCCACATTGAGAGGTAATTAACTATTAAGTTACAAAATAGTCTAATACCCCCCTCCCCTTTTAAGCAGCTGATACTTTTTCCATTGCAATATCAAAAATCCCCCTAATTATTAACATGTCAAATGCATGCTACATTGTCTGAAAAAACATTTTGGTCATACATGATTAAAAAAATCCATCTGACATAGTACTGCACAGTTCACATAATTCTATTTCATAGAATAAGAATATCATTGAAAAAATATGATATGAAAAAATATGATATGAAAAAATATGATCAGAACTCTTTCAAATTGATCAAAAGTCATTTTTATTCCATGAGCAGGTAGGATAATAACATTAAGCCATTCCAAGTCTTTTTTTTGTTTAGAATCCGTGTGCACCTCATACATGTATCAGAAAATCAAACAAAATCAGAACCCCTAAACTTGATTATTTTAGTTGAAATCTTTGAGTTCTGTCAATTTCTCAAATTTGCATGTACAATATGTCATAGTAGGTGTATTTTAGGCATTTGTTATTTTGATTTTGCTGAAGAATAGATATTTCTACCAAAAAAGCAGATTGATGAAATAAAATTCTCAAATTTACAGTATTATTATAACTATAGACATGATACATGTACATTCTGTGTTTTATCTTTTGGTTCGTATTTTTTATACAAATAGGTACATGTAGGTAGGTTTTTGATTGATGGTTGGACGCTAAACAGAGAAAAAAACTTGAGCTTAGTCTAAAACATATTTTACCGTCCTTGACCTGAGCCATACATAAACTATGCGTAAAAATTAAAAACAAAATGGCAATGCTGCACTTGCACATAACACTTGAGGCAGGACATTTTTATAAAAAGTAAAAAAAAAGATTCTACATGAATTCTGGAGCAGCTTATTAACAAACCTGAAAAACACTCACATGGTAGATTATGCATAATAGAGAATATCTGTTGAGTGGCCTATTACTGAACCAGACATCACAAGCGAACATTAAATTATGCACACATTTTTAAAAAAAAAAAAGAATAATCCACAGCAGCGTAATACTGCACCTGACATAAACAAAACATAATATAGTACATTAAACGTAAAAAATACAAAAAAGGCTGCATGTGGAGTGATCTATTATCACACCAGACATAACACTTACATGGTAGATTATACATGAAATATGGAGAAAAAAAAATCTACATGTATATGAGGAGTGATTAGTTACCACTTTTTATGTAACACTCAATCAAGAGATGCATGTAATATAAAACTGATAAAGAAAAGTAGTCTATTGACTATGTTAGTTCATTTTCAATAAGCGATTCTTGTCCTGCTCTTTTTGGAAGGGATGGAAAGTCATTCTTCGGTCGAGCTGCAATAGTTTAATCATCATCAGCATGAATGGTCTGGACCTCGCATTCATATATCTTGTAATCTGTACTTGATGAATTTATCTGTAGTATATAAAATTTATCAATATTATCTGCTGTCAACATCAAAATATATTTCCCACATTGTCTAATATATCCTATATATAGAATTTCGGTGAACAAACATGTATATGTTACAGGAAAAGAAAAAAATGTATGGATGGACCGGGAATAAAACCCGAGACTCCTGCATCACTAGTCATGTGCTATACTGACTGAGCTACCCTGAACAATATCCACGACCCTAACCATTACATATTACATACATGTATGTTACTGTATATATAACTTGCAGAAGTTTACACCTCATACATGTAAGTTGCCAATTCTCTACACTTATTAAATTTGGCATAGCAAAATTTAAATGATGACTTAACCATTATCACGATCCCCTGGTCTGCTATCCAGCATCAAAAATGCATTTCAACTGGTCCTGTTTAGCATTCTTCATCTCTAGCTATCCAACAAGACTCCTTGGCCTAGTTCCACAATTAATGGAGGCCAACATCTCTATTTCCTAAAAAAGGCGACACCAAATAGGTGAAGTGTTACATGTAAAGGTGCTGAGAAAATTAAATACTACATGGGTTGGATGGTCCTATACCAGAAAGTACCATCTTGATGGCTGAAAAAAAAAATTAGATCAAATAAATATACATGTACATGTATACCAGCAAAACCAAAATTTTATTTAATTATATTAGTTGATTCAATGGAAAATCACTTTTTAACAAGAAAATCTTACACTAAAACGGCCCCCATTGCCTTACCAATATTCTAACTATACATTACAGCAGCAGTAATATAAAGATTAGTCAATTTCATCAGACCAGTAAACAACATGCAAACTGAGTTTCAATGTTTACCACATTGACAAACTTTTTCCCAATGAAGAAAAACAAAAATGATCTGTCCCCAGTGTACAATATCTTGGAAATAAAAATAAATTATCTGTACTCACTGCAAATAAATAATCTGACATCCATAAAATTTGCCCCCGCCCCCCACCATCAAATGTTCTCTGTATTTACTAAGGTTAAGTTTATTCGTCATGCTGAATAACAATAGGACTATTATTATGAAAGAAGTTTGAAACGAATTGTATGTCATGTTATATAATATTACAGACTTACCAAGAGCTACTTTTGAGTTGATATAAAACAGTGATCATAGACCTCTCTATCGTATTCCTTTCGGACAGGGCTTTCCCGTGGAAAGTGTCGGTAAATCCATAAATAGTACAGTACTATCAGTCGTATTTAGGCCTACTGTATTGATACAATCATTTGAATAAAGTAGTTGTACCGAGTCACCATCGATTTCAAAGTTGGAAAAGATACAAACGATTGCCTTTATCACTGTGACTGTAAGCAAATAAACTGGTTTGTCAAGTTCCTAATCTCAACAAATCTTCGTCCCTCGTTCGATTTGATGTCATTTTATGATTTACACCAGCTGCGTTGTCTGCTTTGGAATACGGTGTGCAAGTCGTTTGCGATATACGGATATTTTATTTCATAAAAAGGTTTTTATTGTTGTTTTGTTTCTCAAGATGTTATA
Organism: Saccostrea cuccullata; assembly: GCF_032062105.1. NCBI lineage: Eukaryota > Metazoa > Mollusca > Bivalvia > Ostreida > Ostreidae > Saccostrea > Saccostrea cuccullata. Next base: position 47,547 of record NW_026938998.1, on the reverse strand, counting down.
TCCTCTCAATCGCCCTAATTTACTTGATCTACCTTTATAGCCGAGCCTTCCTATAACGTTTCCCGTGTACTTTTCTCGGAGTACGTTGTTTACAACTGCAGTCCGCCATATTGAACTATGCGCATTTCCGGAATAAGCGAACCGAAAAATTCTTAATTTAGAATTCACATGTGATGTCACATGATCGCTATCCGTAGCTACGTTAAAAAACATCTTTATAAAAGAGCACCTAATCGCCCAATATTTCAATCGACAAAATGCATCAGAGTAAAACAACAGTGCTTGTAATGAAATTAAAGATGTTGTCATTTAATTTTCAACTAGTTTTAACTTTTTTCTAGTCTTTAGTTAAATTTTGTTAAAAATCATGCCAGACTATTGGCCAGATATGAAAAAGACGTTGACACCTTGTCAGAATGGATTAAATGCATCAGATCCATGTTAAAGTCGCGTATTAAAAGATTGAGGGGCAATATGAAAACCATCTATACTTCTGTGTTCAATAATCCAGAAGTGAAAAAAGAAATAGATAGATTATATGATCAGTACGTACTGGTCCCTGCCGACAAAGCAGGTAACAACATTGTCTGCGTTTGTAAGGCTCATTACATAAACTGTATTTTTGAAGATTTAATTCTACAAGTGGTAATCCTTCTTATACTCAAACTTCCCTTTCTAAGGAAGAGATTATTCAAAATCAAATGTCAGTTTTAAATATTTTTAATATTCCACAGAGCCAAAAAGGAATTTGAACTACCTTATATATATCGGATTCCGAAACTTTATAAAAATCCTTACAAACAAAGATGCATTGCGGTTCCAGTAAATGTTCAACCAAGCCTCTTTCGTTACTCTTCACTAAGATATTGACAGTAGTGTAGAAAAAACTTTAGGAGTACTGTGCAACGATATAGTCACGAAGTGGTGTGAATCAGACGTGGATACTCAAACGTTCCAAAGAACTTTTAGACAATTTGAAATCACAAGATCTTACCAAAATCAACAGCTTAAAAACTTACGACTTTTCAACTTTATATACAGTCATTCCCCACGAAAAATTAAACGCCAGGCTTTTTGATATCATTGACAGGTGCTTTTTCTAATAAAATGGAGCTCCTAAATTTACTTAACTGACATTAGTCATTTGCAAAATTATTTTATTACAACACATTCTGATTGCACTCACAAGTACTCTGAAGTTTACATTAAAAGATAATTGTGTTACTAATTGACAATATCTATGTGGTTTTCGGAGACCAGGCCAACAATCTATTGGAATTCCCATGGGTGCCAATTGCGCTCCGTTATTAGCAGACCTATTTTTATATTAATATGTAGAAGACTTTGTACAAAATATTATGCGTGAAAAGAAGAAAACACTGGCTGTCGCCTTCACCTAGACATTTAGATATATCGACGACGTATTGTCAATCAAAAATGATAATTTTCATTCCTTCGTCGATACGATATATCCTGGTGAGCTTGAGATAAAAGATACCACAGAGTCTGAAACATCTGTTTAATACTTCATACTTGGATATTTAACTTGAAAAAAAAACGTTAACAGTAATCTAACAACCAAGCTATATAACTTTTATATACTTACTTTAATATATAACTTTTCTATCGTCAACTTCCCTTACTTATGCAGCAATATACCTTCATTACCTGCATATGGGTGTATATATCTCAGTTAATTCGATAAGCAAGAGATTGCTCTTTGTATGAACAATCTCTAAAACGAGGTATATTATTGACAAGCAAGTTGATGGAACAAGAATATCAACAATCTCGTTTAAAGTCATCATTTCGTAAGTTTTATGGTCGATACAATGACCTTGTCAGCAAATACAATTTATCATTGAATCAAATGCTGACTGACGTTTTTCATACTAATTGTTAGTCCATTATTTATACATTGAATTGACGACGGATTTTTCCGTTATTTCCTGATCATGACAAGGAGCACACGGCGGGGGGGACCGGTCGGCAGGGGATGCTCACTCCTCCATGGCACCTGATCCCACCTGTGATGTTTCGGAGGTCAGTGTCTTAATTTGTATAGTTTTATGGACTTTGAGATTGAATACTGTTCGTAGTCTCCATATCCTTCTTCAAGAGATGTGATACATTAACAAAGGATAAGTCTTAAATTCAATTCAAATTCAAGTGTTTGGAATGTGAAATACTAAGGTAATACCTTTATCACCTTTAAATGGTCTTAATATCTCTCAGTTAATCGTGCGAACAATTTATAAAACGATGCTTCTAACAAACAAGTTGATGAAGCAAAAATATCAACAATCTCGTTCTGAATTTATACACTTAGCATGCTAACTATGATTACTTATATCCAGAGGCAGATCAGAGAAACAAAGAGAAAATGCATTTCCACTATATAATCAGTAGTACCCCGCCCCACAAAAACATCTGATCCTGATTTTTCACAAATCTGGAAAAGGCATCTTTGCTCATCATAAATGGTTTATTAATACCAAAGACATATTTCAAATCATTAATTCATTTTCAGTAAACGATCATTTGAACCCCACTCCACCCTACCATACCCCTGACTTAAGGGCTATGTACCACAGAACACGTCAACAGTGGATTGACGGCAAAGATCGTATAAGCATAAGAAGCTTCATGTTTTTCTCGCATTAAAATTACTTGTTCAGTTTTTGCAGACACGATTTCCTCCATTATTTATAGTTTTTGCTCTTTCCAACTTATAAAAAATCCATATAAATCAATATAAAGCAGAAGCAGAGCAAACACGAACATCCAAAACGTCAGAGGTGGGATCAGGTGTCATGGAGGAGTGATTATCCCCTGCCGACCGATCACACCCGTCACACCCTCCTTGTCATGATCGGGAAATAACGGAAAATCTGTCGTCAATTAAGTGCATAAATAATGCACTAAGAATTAGTATAAAAACGTCAGTCAGTGTATGGATATCTGCAAATGTAAAATCCTGAGCAAAGCAGAATATAGAAACAATAGACAGATAAATCAGAGAAAATTCGAATTAAATGTAGAAACGACTAAATTTTCTGAGTTAAAGTAATAATATTAACAACTTATTATCATTTTCATAGTTGCATTACACTCAGTGAGATATTCACACATTATTTTTCTGTTTTGATAGACATAAAGAGAAAATTAAAAAAATGGATGTCCGCCATTTTTAATCGCCATTTTGTCCTTTTTAACGCCATTTTCATGAAGGCCAGCATATTTTTTTCGGATTCAGCATACTCGAAATAGGTGAAAAAACTCTGTTGGACCAAATAATAATTATTTGCCGTTAGAAGTATTTTTTTCTATAATTCGGACCAGACTATAACTTGAAATATGGTGGAATACAAGACTGGACCCTTTTGTGATTAAGAATATTACTTATATTAACCGCGTCAATTCCTTTATTGTATAACAAAACAACGTTCAATGGGGGTTATATAAGTTTTTTATGAAGTACGTAGGTAAACATAAAGTTCGAGTAAAACAATCAGCCAGTCCGAATATATAAATATACACTTGTGTGTAGATTTTACAGTCTTAATAAGCTCACTGTTAGAAAAAAATGAATACCAGAATAATTTCAGTTCTAGTATAACTTGTCACTAGTATCACCAGTACAGGGAAGGTATATCGTCAGTTGTGTTCCTTGTCGTATAGTAGAGCGTTGTGTGTCGAGAGAGAGTCCAACCTTAGAGCTATATAGTCTTTAACTTTTTCTCGGCCATTGTCCACTCATTTGGTCAGTCAGTACTCTTGACATTTTATGGCCGTAGTAGCGGTTGACATTTTATGGCCGTAGTTGCGGTAGATCAATGACCATCAGGAGTAATATTGCGATAGAGGAATGACCATCAGAAGTAATATTGCGACCGAAGGGTGGTTCGACGATCACTTTATGCCAAAGTCGTGAGGGTAGAATAACAGGTGAAATAATCCTCACCCACAAACACTGGACGTACAGGGAGTATTATGCCCTGTTTGCACACGTCCAAATTATAAACAACAAACAAATATCTATACATAGTAAACACATTAATAAATAGAAGACAATATAAGAACCTTCACCTGATCAAGAATATAAGTTAAATATGTTTATAGTTATGTAATAATTTAATGATAATAGTTTTCATAACGTCAATTGTGTTACACTCCTCCCTTGCAGGAAATGAATTAGTTTAATTCATATATTTCATCACAAATAGATAACCTCGTTTCTCACGTCATCTACGTTGTGACACTGTAAGAATAACACAATTGAGAATGATATATATCCGTTCACCAAATTCGCTGATTAAATATGGTCCCCTCCTCCAATAATAGAATAGTTTCCATCGTAGAAAAATAAATCACTATGTACACGTTCATATACTGTTATGCTTGTATCATGGTTCGTTTTTACGTTGACTGTCATAAACCACAGTTTCTTGAATTCACCTAATTTTTAAATCTTTTATTGTATGATTATAAGTCCAATATTCACGATCCTCGGCTCTAATAAAAGAGGGATCGACTTACAATAAAAGTTCAATCACGCTGTGGTGGTACGCTCAGCACTGGGTGGTACTGCATCCTTCCTAATCGTTGCATAAAGTTTCGTAATAGTGTCCACGGAGTCCACTCCAGCTGTGTAAACAGTTGCCAGCAATGGTGCAGAGGCCTTTGTATCTCTGCCAGTGTTAGCTTCACCAGACGAGTTAATCGCCACCAATGGGTACTGTCCTTGCTCTCCATCTGCTTTCTTACCTCTCTGCCAAAATCTACCTGACCAACGCCTTTTACATTTACAATAAATATAAATTACAATTCCCAGGATTAAAGCGATAACGAAGGCTAAAATTGCATAAACCCAATTTGGACAATCCCCAAGGGGAGGTAAATAATCAACCGAATCAATACTTGTTAACTCATGAACCAGTCTGTTCACTGGTACTGTCTCAAGGTCTTGTAATTTAGTAGGAATTTGAATGTTTGATATATTACTCATTTAGAATGCAAAGGTTCCCAAATTTTAATTGATGACACATTGTACGATTCCATAAAAGTTTGTAAAGTGTTAGTTATATCATATTTGCTTTCTTGATGATAATGGGAAGGTAATGTCAATTGACTTGTTACTGCAGAACAAGATTCACCCAATTCACCAATTTGTAATGGAGGTCGAACAACAAAATCAGAAGTCACTGAAGTATGACCATGATCACAAATTTTAACAAATGATAGCTTAGTTTGAGTAGATATAATCCAGTGGCCATTAGTTACGTATTTTGCCATAGGTAACATTGTATTTAATTTGATATGTACCTTGTCAAAGAATAATGCCACAAAGATAGAGAGAGATAGAGAGAAAGAGAGATAAAGAAAGATAGAGAGAGAGAAAGAAAGAGAGAGAGAGAAGAGAAAAATATTATCCCTGTAAAGGTAGTTGTTAAGGTATAACAATCAGATCAGGTCACTAAGGTGTAAACTTTATCACATCTTGAGAATCAAAGCAAATTTGAAAGAGCCTTTAAGAAAGTTCGAAATTCTTTACTTCTTTTATTTCTCTTTAGTTTATTTCTTGTTTCCCGATTACGGGCCCTACATTCATTGATATCCATAAGGGACCCATCAGTTTCGGATTCAATTTTTGAGTTGTTTTCATTTGACTCGGTATCGTTTTCCCTTGTATTCCGTTGTTTTAACCTTTTTGATAGTTCATATAGGGGAATGTAATCCTCAGAAGAGGAATTTTCTCTTTCTTTTCTATATTTTTGAGCTAATTTCGCGAGAGGGATGTTTTCTTCCTCGCTGCCACTCATTTCACTCTCATGTTTTATTGTCTCTCTTTCAAGCTCACTTCCTGACATGTTAAAATCTCCGTTTGAAATTACATCGGAATTACTCGATTCATTGTCAGAATAATGTTCATTCTCGTTCAGTATTCTCTTTTCATCTTGTTCCATGGGTTCGCGATTGTTTGTTTCATCATTATCAGATTCTGATTCCGGGGGCATTACGTACGCAGCCTTACGTAACGGTCTACCTTGTTCGTCTTGGGGTATTTCCCATTCATCGATCTTTGCTAGTCGAAGTAACTCTTTATGCGCTTTTGTAACCTTACCGTCTAATTGGCTTTTTATTTTGAACGTCACAGGAGATATCTGCTCAATTATTCTATAAAACGGTTTCCATTTAGACTGAAGCTTACTTTGTCGTTGGTTATTTTTGTAATAGACTGGATCTCCGATCTTTAAATCCACGTCTACTGCGTTCCGATTCGCGTACTTTGCTTGTCTCTTTTTAGATCGCTTCAGGATTCTGTGAACCATGGTAAATGTCTTGTGCTGTTGTTCCAATGCGACTCTGTGAGGATCCTCACCCATATACCTACGTCGAGGCTGTAGAATGTTGTCTATAGGAAGAACAACATCTCGGCTGTAGAGTAGATAAAATGGCGAAAAAGATGAGGATTCGTTGATGTTGAATCGAATCGCTGCTAAAGCTTGGTTCAGGAAAATATCCCATGTCGTCAAATTGTCTTCCAACTTCTTTGACAGTACATCATGCAAGGTTCGATGGAATCGCTCAACTTTGGCATTGCTCTGGGGATGATAGTATGAGGTTTTTACATGAGAGATGTTCAGTTCTTTCAAAGTCTCTCTAATTACCTTATTTTCATTCTCCGTACCATTGTCAGTGATGATTTCCAACGGAGCTCCAAACCTCGGGAATATCTCCTCAATGATCAAGTGTGCAATGGTTGCTGCCGTTTTGTCCGGAACTGCAAACGCTTCCGGCCAACCTGAGAACAGATCTACAAACCCAATAATGTATTTGTTTCCCGATAATGACTTTGGATATAGACCCGATAGATGAAGACCAATCTTTGCAAATGCAAATGGTGGAACGTCTGTTTCTTGGACAGATGGCTTTAACTTCTTAAGGTTTCTCATCGCGCAAGTTACACACTTACCAACATAATCGTACAGCCCTTTGTAAAGGTTAGGCCAGCAGTACTTCTGTCGAATAGCATCAAATGTCTTGTCAATTCCCAAATGACCATTGTCATCATGATACTGCTTGATTACACCAGATCGATAATGTGTTGGCACAAAAAGTCTAATAACTGGATCATTATCAGCATTTGATAGATAATACAACACATCGTCAATAATAAGATGTTTGTCATTTACTGCCTTCTTTGCTATACCTTGTTGTATCTGGCGAACAATGCGTAGTAGTTCGGGGTCTTTGGCTTGCTCTTGAGCTATGCTTACCTCATTGTCTTCACTAAGATGGATCTGAGGTTTGAAAGGAATGTCAGGCTCACCTATATCATAGCGTACAAAATCTTTTGGATTAATTGCACTTGAATTAATGAAATTGATTTCCAATGAGTTCTCATGTACATCTGGATAATTTTGTTCAGTGCTGTTTTCCATTTCCGACGTAGGACTTGTTTGAGGCGTTCTGGATAACAAATCCGCGCAAGTGTTCTCAGTTCCCGGAATATACTCATTCTGACAATTTTAACCCGCCATACTCAAGGCCCATAGCTGAATCTTTTTATTTTTCATTGGGGCTTCTAACAAGTATTTTAGTGGTTTGTGGTCAGTACAAATTACAAATTTAGCATTATGCAAATAATGATCGAATTTTTGAAGAGCATAATGAATCGCAAAGGCTTCTTTTTCGACTGTAGACCAACGGGTTTGAGTGTCACTTAGTTTATGAGAAAGGTAACAAATTGGGTTTTCATTTCTGATACCCGGTAATTGAGAGTCCGCTCCTTGTTCGTTTACATCTAGCAGTTGGGCTAGGCATGCGCCTATCGCTGTGTCGGAAGCATTGGTATACAGAATATACTCTTTATTTGTATCTGGTACTGATAACAGCGGCACCACGGTAAGACTTTCTTTTAAGAATTCAAAAACTTTTTGACATTCATTGTTCCATTTAAATCGTGCATATTTCTTTGTTAGTCATACCAAAGGCTCAGCGATTTTTGAAAAGTTTGGTACAAACCGACGATAGTAACTACACACACCTATAAAGCTGCGTATTTCTTTTACAGTATTATGGGATGGCAATGTTCGAATTGCGGCCACTTTATTAGGGTCTGGTCTTATTCCCTCTTTATCAATAATAAAGCCCAAATACTGTGTTTTCTCTTGAACAAAACTGCATTTTTTCGCTTTTGACTTTAACCCACGTTCTTTGAGTCTTTCAAATACAGTTTGAATGTGCTTTTCATGATGACTTTAAACGAGGCTGCTGATATTCTTGCTTCGTTAACTTGCTTGTCAATAATTTACCTCGTTTTAGAAAGTGTTCATACGTAGAAAAAGCTCTTGCGTATCGAATCAACTGAGATATATATACTCCGTATGCAGGTGATGAAGGTATATTGCTGCATAAGTAAGGGAAGTTGACGATATAAAAGTTAAAGTCATCACGTTTATCATATAGCTTGGTTGTTAGATTACCATTAGTGTCTTTTTCAAGTAAAATATCCAAGTATGAAACAGACGTGTCGGACTCTGTGGTATCTTTTATCTCAAGGTCACCAGGATATATCGTATCGACATAGGAATGGAAATTACCATTATTAATTGACATTATTTGTATATTTTATTTCACTGAGATAGCAACTAATAGATAAGATAAATCGTTTTGATTTGTTAGATAGTTAGTTTATTCAAATACATGTTATAACAAAATACATGTACAAAATGGAAACATATTCATACAAGTGTTTGCAAATCTTCCGTGTCAGATATTATAGGCATCAAAAGACCAATTTATGCTTTATTACATCGTTAATTTAATTTTTATTATAATACTAACTTAGATATTTCCTTTATGTTGAACTTTGAATTAATTCATTTAGAGGGGATATAATGTAATGTAATTGTGTACGTGTGTGTAAGTTTGCAAGTGGGTGAGTGTGTTGATCCTGTGCGAAACGGAAATTGCATGCTTACACGCTTTTTCTCCGCGGCGCCCTTGTTAATTAGTTCTGTCGGAAGAATGTACAGATATATTTCATAGAGAATCAATGAAGACTTTACATTAAGAACCCTAATTTTGATTATTCAATAAAAAACTTTATGAGACAGTTTACGACACTTTAAAATAGATATTTTTCAGATTTGATTATTTTATCGTTTTTTCCCTTCATTTTATTTCATGTTTGAATGCGCTCTCCCTCGTTAAACTGAAGGAGAAAATTGAAATAAGGAAAGAAACAGTACACAAACGATTCACGTAAAACTAAATTCTTCCATCCATCTAACACTTGTACTTTTAATTTCATTTAACTATCCCCTTTTATTTTATATTTGTTTTTGTGAAGCTTTCTATGTCATAGTAATTATAAAAAAGGACTTAGATATAACATTTTTATATGGTATTTAAACATTTTTCGTGTGCTTTTTGAATTATGCTTAATATCTGTTTACTCTGTCCAGCTGTGGTCTGTGGGCGGAATCGTGGACATTTAAACTTCTACTATTTAGTATCCATGATTTCTGCTGATCACACGCCAAATACGTCCTTCTTTCTGATTTCTGCTGAAAACTATATGACATTTTAAACTATACTCTCCACATATAACAAGAGACCCAAGGGCCTTAACGATCACCGGAATATTACACAACACTGTAAAGGATCCATGGAAGTATAAAACAAAATTAACTGATAGAAGAAGCAATGTTGCCCAAGAATTTCAAAAATCTGTTAAAAATGCCCTTGCTTATTGTAACGTACTAGACTTGAGAGATCTCTTAAAATTGGGTTTCCAAAGTCTTACAGGGATGATAATGAATGCAAAATATAAAATTACAACTTGCCTATTGTGTATTATTAAGATATTCAATGCACAACGAATATGTTTTTGTCACATGCCAAGTGCTATAATTCAGTAGTATTCATACACTTGGGCATGTAATGTGGCTATTTTCACTTGTCACTATCTATAATAAGGCCCTTTTGGCTTTTTTAGCCTTTGTTTACTTTGCTAGAGTATGAAACAGGTCTAGACGATTTCCAAATATGGAAGTCAAGAACGATAACTGAAAGTTGCTATAGATATACATCATATACACATTATTATTTTTTGTCCAAAAAAAAAAACAGCATTTTATACACTCAAAAACATATTTTAAAAGAACTCAAAATCACAAGTGCTTTTGTTTTCTTTTCCCTCAAAAAAGATTTTTGAGGATGACTTTCAAATCATTAACGCAATTTTCTAAATAACCAATAGCACCCCACCCAAGTGCAAGTAACCCTGACCCAGGGGACATGAAATTCTTAATATTGGAAGAGGCACCCTTTCTCATCATAAAGCATTTAGTTTGTTGAAGTAACACCAAGTGGCAGAGGATATTATTTTCAAAGCATTAATTTACTTTCAGTATATAATAGATACTCCCACCCCCCACTAATACCACCCCGAAATTGAACCCCTGACCAAAGAGTCATGAAATTGCGTAAAAAGTGCAGTTAGATTTTGATTCAATGTCGAGGCAAAGGCCACATCAAGGGTTCACTCTTCTCATGTAATTTTTTTTAATTCTGCTTGATAGGGAAATAAAAACAGGTTGACTAGTAAAGGAGCATAATTAGTGCCCGTTGAAATTTCAACAGATTATTGGAAGAATTGCTCCACGAAAACTATATAAACACCATCACTCAGAAACTCCAGCATCTTTTTCGTATCAATTTCCAAGTATTTGTATGCAGAATCAAAATGTTTTTTATTACGAAATTTTGTTGATGACCAATCACAAAATGTGAAAAATTTTGATTTTTGTTTTTTATTGAAGAAGGATATGGCAATAGCGAACAGTATTCAATATCAAAGTCCATAAAACAATACAAAAGGAGAACAGAGCAAAGACGGACCTCCGAAACATCAGATATGGGTCAGGTGCCATGGAGGAGCGAGCATCCCCTGCCTACCGGTCAAACTCGCCGTGTGCTCCTTGCCAATTGGGAAATAACGGAAAATCCGTCGTCAATTCAATGTTTAACAAATGGACTAACAACTAGTATAAAAAACGTCAGTCAGCATTTGACTAAATGATAAACTATTTTTGCTGACAAGGCCATTGTATCGACTATAGAATTTACGAACATGATGACTTTAAACGAGACTGTTGATATTCTTGTTTCATCAACCTGCTTGTCAAAAATTTACCTCGTTTCAGAAATTGTTCATACGTAGAGAATACTCTTGCCTATTGAATCGACTGAGATATATACACTCTGTATGCAGCTAATGAAGGTTTATTGCTGCATAAGTAAGGGAAGTTGACGATAGAAAATTAAAGTCATTACGTTTATCATATAGCTTGGTTGTTAGATTACCATTAACGTCTTTTTCAAGTAAAATATCCAAGTATGAAACAGATGTGTAGACTCTGTGGGTTTTTTTTTTATCTCAAGCTCACCAGGACATATCGTATCGACGTAGCAATGGAAATGACCATTGTTAATTGACAATACGTCGTCTATATATGTAAATGTCGAGTTAAAGCCCACAGTAAGTGTTTTCTTTTTTATCACGCTGCAGACTTTGCACAAATTCTGCTTTATATTAATATAAAAATATGTGTGCTAATAACGGAGCGCAATAAGTACCCACTGGAATTCCAATAGACTGTCAATGACTTTTAAAAGCCAAGTTTTTAATTAATGTGGGGAATGTTGCTAAGGTGTTGAAATATCGTATGTTTTGATGTAATGAACTTTGAAATTTTTTGTCATTGTAAACTTTCTGAAAAATTGACTTTGATATTTGCATACTTTGTACCTTTATTCTGAAAGCTCGCCTTTGATGTTGAAATATACCTACATTGTACCTTTATTCTGAAGGATTGTTATGATTCCCTCTCCTCTGTATCCTGGGGGTAGTTGTTTTCTACGGTACAGGTGTATGTGTCTGAAGCATTTCTCTGTACACTAGGTAAGGTAAGTGTTGTCCCAGTCTGCCTAAAAATATTTAACTGTGATCAGGCCCAGTATACGGCGGTCTGAATGGGATTTCCATGCATAAACTTAAACGCCACCATTAGATCCGTGCCTTCTGTGTGAAACATGTCTTTTATGGGCGCATTGTAAGGTGGATCTAAAAATTTCTAAATTTTAGAAATGCTCATAATTTAGACAAATCCTTCAATTATTGATACATTTTCCCCTTATATTTATATGTTTTTATATTCCTGCTCTAAATAGGATTGAGATAATTACATAATACTTGGACATTAACTGTCTGACTATGTTGTCCTTTTGCTCCAGATAGGTAAGTATTCTCTGCAGTGCAGGTATAGTTATCAGCACTCTCACGTCCTATGTTTAACAATGTCAGTACTGGTCCGTTTTCCCAAAAAGGACTGTATTTGGAGGGTTGCCAAGTGTAGTGCGACACTCTACTTTCACATTGGAGCCCTCTTCGACGGGTGATATGTCCCCCATGGGTAAAACATAATGCGGATCTAAAAGTAAAGTAAAGGGGTGCATAATGTAGAACATTAAGCTGATTTCGAAGTAAAACTTAGAGGAATATCAAAGCAAAGCATCACTTTTATTTAACTAGAAACGTAAATTGTTAATAAATATTTAATGTTTTAAAGGAAATATCAATCTTACACATGACCTTAACTTCAATCCCATACTGATCAACTCCCCTCTTTCCAGATGGAAAAAAAATATTTTGTGCTGTACATGTAAAATTATCAGTCATCCCCCTTTGTATGTTCATAATTCTGAGTATATCTCCCGCTTGTGAAGTTGGTGTCACGTGACCTAGTCCAGTAGACAATGGTTTCTGGCGGATTACCGGGGGTGTATTCACATTTTACAGTTAGATTTTTACCCTCGACTGGATTGGAATCACTGAGAGAGGAGATATTAGGAGGAACTAAAGGTAGAAGAAATTATTTTAACTAATTAAGGATATATTCTGCTGATTATTCTATAGAGTAAGTTATTCTTAACGGAATTTCTTTGTTTTAATCCAGTAAAATACTATTATATTTGCATTCTGATATTTATTTTGTGGTTTTCATAAAGAAAAATTGAACTCCAAATCATAAATTTTCCGAAAAAGATTGTTTTATTTCAGTTACTATGGAATATCTCAAGAAATCTCGTTTTCCGCCCTAATATTAAAACATTTGATCTAAGTACTAGTAATATTCTCACTGATTCATATTTGTCTACTTCGGATTCTCTTTCAAAAAGTAAATAACATTACCGTGACAAATATGAAAAGTTTAATGCCAGTTATCTTTAACCTTTAAACAATAAAAAGAAAATGTAATGATTCCTTTGTAATTACATGAAAAGGAAGAATTCGAAAACATATTACTCGGGGATTTGATTTCAAATTATTGCTATAGTGCCAATTCTTACAGAGAACAGCCCTGCATCTTCCTCTTGTATGTCGGTAATACATAAAGACAGTAGTTTGTTGGATTGAATACAACTAAATGTCCTGTTTGGCCACGCCTCCGGAGTTACATTTAACACCCAATACAAGCAATTACATAATTTTGTTTAAAACCTTTAACAACCATCTTCATGTGGTTGGCAGAACAGGAGCTTGCCAATGATACCAAAAATCGCTAGAAAACTAAGAGATACGAACCTTTTAATTTTTATTTGGCGTCAGTTTGCCGACCTTCCAGAACAGTTTTTGGTCATTTCAGCAATAAAGATTCAGGTCAGGGTATCGAGGCCTACAAAGTCTTTAATGAAAAAAGTTCCCTTTCGTCACCATTTTTCGACTTCTGAGGACATCACCTTCTGGTCCAACTGGAATTACGGAACATTTTCTTCAAAAAACCCACAGGTCGCAAGCCCTTGGGACTAGGGGGCTGAGCTTTGGTATGTGGATTCCTTAAAGTTTTCTTTCCCTCCTATGTATGAGTTTAGTACCTCTATCTCGCACCCTTTTGCACCATCAGCTGGAAAAAGAACTTAGTGCGGAAAGCACGTTTACCACGTCTCCGAGCATAACCAGATTTTGTACCACTTGAACAGCTCCTATTTACACTTTTGTACAATTTCTGCTTGTTCAGTCATTCATATCTTTAGAGAGAAAAAAGTAGTTTTGGTAACTCTTTGCAGGTACTAGGAGTACCTATTAGGGTGTGTCATTGACATAAGTGGAGTGTGCCTATTGCATGGCATTCTCGAGATCTGGGAGGTTGAAATTGTCAAAAATTCCCAATTTGTCAATTTCTCAGCATAATCTGTGGTGTAAAGAAGAAGCACTAATTGAGTTATGTTTACTTATTACTTATAGTACAAATCTGAAGCTTCAATATAGGTTCTCAGTCACATATTTTGAAGATATTGGATGACATCGTAGCTATTCATAGAATTGCATGTTATCTTACGGATTGTTGTTTACTTGTTTTTTTCATTCCCGAGTCTAAAAAGTCAAGATGAATCCCGAACGCAGATATCGCCATTTACCAAAAACAATTGCTGATTGGTCAACCGGGTGTACAAAATCCCAATATTATGTTAAAGGCCACAGCAATTGTTTTGCGTTAGGGTTGCAATTGTTTTCTTTCTGTCTTGAAATAGGTTTTTGGATGAATTTAACTTCGGTGGAATATAAGTTGTGTTGAATAGAATATAAGTTAAGTTGAATAATAAAGGAGTAAAATTAGTGCTAATCACAATACCAACAATTCATTGGAGAATCTTGACTTCAAAGACTATTTAAATGTTTCAATGAGGAACTCCCGCTGTATACTTTATGTAGAATTAGTGTAATTTCATAATAAAGGTAATATTTCCTCTAAGGTTCATATACTTCATAATAAAGAGATCTATTAATTTAACAGAATATGAGATTTCTTTTTGAGACAAGAAGCCCATGGGCCTTATAGATCATCTGAGTATCATGAAACAACCTTTTACCATTAAATGTGTTTCACGTTTTAAACCATAGGCCATGGAATTAACAATTTTAAAATAAGCAAATTTTGCACAACATAACTATACACTTGGCATGATTACTTTGGTTACTTTAGGACATATGATACAAACAATTTTTATTCCTTTGGAGGAGACTTAATATCATGTTACAAGTCTAGAAGAGTTTATAATTCTTAGAATTTTTTTTTCATAAGAACTGGAAAATGAAATAGAATTATTAGTTATATTTCAATATAATTACAAATACAGACAAAACACAATCAGTAAAGGTTTGCAGATGAAAACAAATTTCAGAATATGTTACCTTGGAGCTAAAAGTGTAATATAAACTTTAGAAAAATATACCAAACAATGATGATGCATAAAATTCCACAAAGTTTCATACACTACGTTCACCTAGACTTATTGCCTCGATATCTGGTAAAGAAAAGGCTTTTTCTTCCCGTCTATAAGCATCATAAGCATCATTTATAGTTTTCATACATTCACTTTGGGTTTTGTATGCAGAATCTGAGTCGTCATCCGGCGGAATAAAGAAGGATCGAAAAGAGAAAGATTCGTTCACTTCTGATCCTCGGTTGCTTTCAACGACATGATATGCATCTGCAGGTGCTATTGGAAATTGTCTAGTGTCTAACACTTTAGAGATACTGTCACTTCCCTTGGACATAAATATATTAGAGCAGGTCAGAACGACTTTGTTTTCCTTTACTTCTTTCGATCCGGTTTGACTTTTATTCTGAAGTAATTCCTGGTTAGAGTTGTGTATTTTCATGGCCAGGAATTCCACAAGAAAGTCTAGATTACTGGAAATGTTAAACATTAAATGTCTTGGAACAGATGTCGGATAATTTGTTTTTGATGTTTCCTTGTAGTTTGCATCGTCTAATACAGCAAAAACCACAGATTTTCCTTTTGATGATTGATTAAAGTTTTGATAGAGATCATTACATTGGATTGAATAATTTGTTAAATCATACATTGAAATAATTACTATGAAAATGTCCGAAGCAAAATTATAAACCTGAGGCATATTTTTTGGTGAGAAAGTTAAATGTTTGGACTCAATATTAAACTTAGTCCTGATAATTTTCCTCAGCATTTTGGCCGTGTCTGGGCACTGATTGGTTGTAACGATTGTCATGGAAACAGAACCATACGAACCAGTCCGAAAATATTTCATCAGTTTTTCTAAAAATTATGGAGACGATGTTAAACGAAATGTGTAAAATTATACAAAGTGGACATAAACTTTATACCATACAATTCATATAAAATTAATCTTTTTGATGAAGATCAATGTAGCTCTCTATCCTTTGTGTCGTCTCTAAGATTTTATGATTTCATAGTGAATATATTGTATTTGCTACCAACTTATTTTTTTCTTCATCAGCACGACACCTATTAGAATTCCTGCTACAGCTGCAAATCCACCACAAATTAGTGCCACTAGTAAAGGATCAATGTTAGACTTTTGTCTGGCATTCGCTGAAAAAAAGCGTATTAAAATATCATTTATTCATTGAATGTGTTTATATCTTGATTTGTGAGCTTTCAAGTAAGCTCGTATACAAATTCAAAGATTATTAACATACAAGTTCAACTTTTTATGCAATTATTAACTATCATAATTATGTATCATTTATACAATAGAAGTAAAACAAATTATCGATCCAAAAATTGATTTGAATTGTTATGTAAAGTACATTACTTGCAGTTTGATATGTATGCAGATTTATATTAATATTTTGTCAATCACTAACCTGCTGTATTCCTACCATCTTGTTTTAATGGATAGGTGAAAAGATATGATTTTTTTGCAGTACAGGTTATACATTGTTTGTGTCCAGGGACGTTTAAACTACATGGACACTGACTCCCCTTCATCATCTGAAAGATACTCACCTACAATTTAAAAAAATACTGACATTTAATGAATTTAATTTTTGAAGATACACGATGTTATGAACTACAACGCTTCACGCCGGGATATTTCATGAAGCGCGTTAGTGAATACTGATATATCACAGTGAATACTGATATATCACAGTGAATACTTATAAATCACAGTAAATACTGTTATTTCATGGTGAATACTGATATATCACAGTGAATACTGATATACATGTATCACAGTGAATACTTATAAATCACAGTAAATACTGATATATCATAGTGAATTATGATATTTCAGGGTAAATACTGATATATCAAAGTGAATCTGACATATTTCAGTGAATACTGATATATCACAGTAAATACTGAAATATCACAGTTCATTACCTAACCTACTATATAAAATATAATTAGGCATTTTGAACTGTTTCACGATTCATTTTATGTTTTTTTGTGATCATGAAACAGTCGAACTGTTGACCGGGCCACAGAATAAACTGTTGCCTGTTTAAAGCGTCATCGTGATATTCAAGCGTTTTGATGATCACGACATCACTATTTACCTGCTATATAATTAATTAAATTGGAATAAAACACACAAACAATCAATTTATTAAGTATTAATTAGAATTGTTAAATACTAATTTAATCTTTACATTCAGTGTTCAGCTAATTAATAGACTGGTATTTGGATGAACATTTGTTAAAACTCTTTATTGATTGTTTTTGTGTTCAAATTCCAATTTAGTTAATTATATAGCAGGTTAAGTAATAAATCACCTATTTAATGACTACTCGGTGAAACAGTCAATCTATTATCTCGAGGTAGTGGGGAAGACCTGGAAAACTCTTTCCGGAGACCGAAGGCCCAGGTCTTCACCACTACCGAGGTGAACTGTTTATCCAAATGCGTGTCTTATTGTCAGTAGTGTATCATAATCATTAGGCATACTATTTTGGTCACATGTAATATAATAAATTGGCTTCCCAGTAATAAAGTTATATATCATTAATGAACATTTTAAAAACATTAACAAATATTTGTTTATTATTTTAAAATGATTGTATCTTTTTGACAATATCACACTGATTTTCGAATTCGAGACAAGAAGATGTGCTTTAACATATGTACTTCTACCTGCGACGTGGTAACATCAGCGAGTTATTAAATGATCTTAAGCCTCCCGTCTATTACATTTGAGAATAAGCTAAGACTTGATTCTTCAATGAAAATATACATACCACTGCATAATATAATCCTTTTGTGACATTCCTGAATACGATGTAATTCTGGAAAGAAAAATAAGACTTCTGCAAATGATAATACCCCTTTTACATTGCTTATTTTGCCAAATTATTTAATCACCAGGTAATAAAAATTGAAGATTTAATATTGATATAACTTAACCCTATTTAATTCAAGATTTTCAATACTTCTGATACCGTATACAAATACTTCTGTCGAAAAACATTATATTCTTATTGAATGACTTTTTGCAGTGAATTATTGGATGTTCTATTCTAATTGAATGACTCTTTGCAGTGAATTATTTAGTTTTTGTTTGGCCTTATTTTGTAATTCCAATGTTTGTTAACACTTGTGGACATTAACTAATAAAAGAATGTAACATAATCCACGGACAATCCCTTTTGCCATGTTTACCGTCAATGTCTGATTTGATTCACAACAACAGCAGAATTTCTTCCGTGTTTTAAATAATACAACGAGATATTCGACTATAAAATTTGATAATCGAGAATGCAATTATCTTCCAAGTAATCACTAAAACTTTATATATGACGTGTGTTTGTTTCATTATTCTATCAAATGTATTTACCTTTTCAGTTTTATCCGCTTTTATGAGATTGTTCTTGCTATCCCATAATTCCACTGCGTACCATTTAACGTCACGACTCTTTACGTCAAATGAAATCTTCAGATAAGACGAATTACATCCGCTGGTCGTAATTTCACTTATCCAATCTTTAATATTGATATGTAAAGACATAAAAAATCTAAGAATAAATTCATAACCAAAGAAAGGAAAAGAAAACGATTATATGTGCCAACAATTTCTATGTTTGAATTAACTGTTAATTTATCAAACAAAACCACCTTCTGTAACAGCACGTACATCCAACAGCTGATGAATTTCTGGGCCTGTACTACTTCTCCCGTTGACTGACAGGGCAAGAGACGCCTGTAAAATTTCTTTCAAAAGGTAAAAGACGTCTGTACCATTTATTTGATAGGATTAAAGACGTCTGTTCCATTTATTTGATAGGATTAAAGACTCCTGTACCATTTAGTTGATAGGAATAAAGACGCCTGCACAATCAGTTGATGTGTTAAAGACGCCTGTAGCATTTATTTCATAGTAGTAAAGATGCGTGTACCATTTTCTAGTATTTAATAGGGTTAAAACGCATGTGCCATTTACATGCATCTGATAGCTTGAAGAAGGATATGGAGATAACGAACAGTATTCAATCTAAACGTCCATTAAACAATATACAAAATAAGAACAGAGCAAACACGGACCTCCGAAACATCAGAGGTGGGATCAGGTGCCATGGAGGAGTGAGCATCCCTTGTCGACCGGTCATACCCGCCGTGTGCTTGTTGTCATGATCAGGAAATAACGGAAAAAATCCGTCGTCAATTCAGTGTATAAGTAATGGACTAACAATTGGTATGAAAAACGCCAGTCAGCATTTGACTCAATGACAAATTGTATTTGCTGACAAGGTCATTGTATCGACCATAGAATTTACGAAATGATGACTTTAAACGAGACTGTTGATATTCTTGTTTCATCAACTTGCTTGTCAATAATTTACCTCGTTTAAGAAATTGTTCAGACGTAGAGCACGCTCTTGCGTATCGAATCAACTGAGATATATATACTCCGTATGCAGGTGATGAAGGTATATTGCTGCATAAGTAAGGGAAGTTGACGATAGAAAAGTTAAAGTCATCACGTTTATCATATAGCTTGGTTGTTAGATTACCATTAGTGTCTTTTTCAAGTAAAATATCCAAGTATGAAGCAGAAGTGTCGGACTCTGTGGTATCTTTTATCTCAAGCTCACCAGGATATATCGTATCGACGTAGGAATGGAAATTATCATTATTAATTAACAATACGTCGTCGATATATCTAAATGTCGAGTTGAAGGCCACAGCAAGTATTTTCTTCTTATCACGCATAAGATTTTGCATAAAATCTGCTTCATATGAATATTAAATAAAACTGCTAATAACGGAGCGCAATTTGTACCCATGGGAATTCCAATAGATTGTTGGAACACCTGGTCTCCAAAAACCACATAGATATTGTCAATCAGAAACTCCAGCATCTACTTGATGTCAACTTCAGAATACTTAAGACGCTTGTACCATTTATTTGATAGGTATAAGACGCCTGTACCATTCATTTCATAGGGAAAGTGATGTCGGTACCATTTCTTTGATAGGGTAAATGACGCCTGTTACATTTCTCTGACAAGATAAATGATGGTTCTTCCTGACGGGGTAAGAGACGCCTGTAACAACTGTCCATATTTCTTTAAACTTATGCCCATAATGTTATTTTCTACAAAGTATGGAACGACTTGTTTATTTTTAGCAATAAAGTTTTCATTCATTTTGGGCAGAGCAGTAGAATTTTTTTTGTAGCAAATCGACAAAACATCATTAAAAAATATTTTTCTTTTGTGAAAAATATTTTATCGTACTACTTAATTTTATATTTTTCTGAAACAGATATGACTTCTGCTGACTTGAGATAAACTAAAATCAAGTATGAAATTAAAACTAAAGACTTTTTGTATTAAATGAAGAAAAAGTTTAAATAACTTCAATGATAAATTAAAACAGATAATCAGTTACCGTTTGATTTGAAGAAAAAAAATAAATATAGCTTATACATTTGAAAAACAACTGAACTTTTAATTTTAGAGATTTAATTTTAACACGAAGTTAGAATAGCACACAATTATAATACCATACCAGTTGGGCTCTACATCTTGGAAATAAGGTCGATTTACATAATAATCTGTCATCGTCATCCATTATAAAGATAAAAAGATAGCCTCTTCTGTACTCTGAATACTCCCCTACAATGATTTATTCATCATCATCTATCAATACTGAATATTTTAAGTTTTATTGAACTTCTAAAATATAAATGTAAAGTATAAATTGAAAACATAAATTATAAAATTACAAATGTAGATTATAAATTGATAATGCAAATCATAAAATTATAATGTATGCATTTAAATGGACTTTTCGTTAAAAAAAACTCACTTGAAATATCTAACTTTAAGGCAGTTCTGTTATTGATAAAATCGCGAGACAAGACCTGGGCGTTTGAGCTCAACACGGTGAAGTTGTTTAATCTGTGATTCCGGCCCGTGGCTTGACTGCAAACTGATAAATATGAGTTATATAAAAATAAAAGTTTCATGAAGCTATATTAAAAAAATTGTTTGGTTGACCTTTCCCGTCCGATTGGATAAAAATGGTCAGACTCAAAGCTTCTGGAGAGTATGTTTCGAAATCATCGTTACTTTTAAATTATATGGAGAGAAAAAATCCACTTAACTACTGACGTCATTTTTCATCCTGGTTTGGAAAAGTTCAAACAAACATTTTAAAGTTTAATTGTTTTTAAAATTTAATATAATAATAGAATCCTGTCGATTTCAGGAGCCCCTTACCTTCCACCGAATATTGTTCCTCCAGGCAAGTGTCACATTGAACGTTTGATTTCTCCTATGAAATATGAAGTTATATGGGGAATAAAAAGATATAATAGGGTACAATGAAGATCAAACATTAAACTGGATATATAAAACTAGATATAGATTAATTTGATACTGGATCTATACATACACAAGATAATTACTGAGTCTCAAAGTCTGCATCAAAAGAATACAAACTTGAACCTAAACATAAATCTTTTTGTCCTGTTCTAAATTTGTATTGATTCAATGGATATAAAAACCTGTTTATTTTTTTCCATATCCCATAAAGTTAGAAAGACTAGATAAATGATAACTCTAAGTAGGTGGAGTGCTCATCAGAAATAGATATAGATGGATATATGATTTGTATTTAGAAGCATTAACATTTTAAACTCACCATCGGCTGAATTTGACATCCATCAGAAAATATGAACAGATTCATCAGAATTACACAGCCATGAAGAATAAAGCACCAATCCATTGTCGTTATGAATTACAAGTGTTACTCACCTCACTTAAATTCAGGATAAATACTGGCATGTGTTACTGTTTGTTCAATAGATCGGTAATCTAGAACAAGCTTTTCATGTCGTAATGACGTAGAACTGCTAATATATTCAAAATCCTCGGATTTCTTCCTCAAATAAAATTTATATATGATATTAAGATTACAACACCTGGTAACTCTTATTTCTTTACAAGACAGTTTTTAAAATTTGAGGAGAAAATAGTTTTGAATGGATTCTCCCAGTAAAGTTTCGTGTTTTTCTTGAATTATTATTATTCCTGATTGATTTTTTTCTTTTTCAAACATATTTTATTGAATTAATCAAAAGGATTGGGATTTCTAGAAACTATGCTAAAAATCTAGAAATAATATGATCTGTTCATGTTTGACTTGTTCACCATTGACACAAGTCAAGACGATCAGGTATGAAAAAATGGAAATTCGTCTTTACAGATGAATTTTTTTAAAATGTAAAAACTGTTACTTTTTTCTGTCGTCCATATATTTATTAATCAAATATGTATATATTTTAATACTTTACTTGAATTTCATTTCTATTAGGAGAGGAACAAGTAAGTTGTTTGAAAAAAATCTTTAACATTTTCATTCGTCATCGCCAAATGAACTATGGACTATTGATGCAGGCCGGTAGGAAGCAATTTCAGGGGGGGGGTATATATACCATAAATTTTCAACTACCAAAAATTCCTTGACAAACAAAAAAGGTCATCAGATGTTATTATTGAGGGGGCACAAGTGTTTTATTGCAGCCCGGAGGACCGGGCTGCTCTATACATATAAGTTTAAGTGTTTGTGTATGGAGATTGAGTTGGGAGAAGGTATTCAGTATTCAAGGTTTGAAAAACATTAAAAAGACTGCTAATCAGGATGTTCTTTCCCTTTATAAATTACAAGCTTTAATGTTTTAAGAAACATAATATATTTACTTCCATAAAGTGAATCTGTAAAAATAGATATGTTTTTCATATTTAATACATAAAAAATGCTTATCATTTACTATCGAAAAAACGAACTTTTATACCATGTTCTATAGCTACATGTACATTGTTCGTGTTTTACATTCCTGAAGTGAAATACATTTTAAATATAGGCAATGCATATGTCTGGTTTCAATTTATATTTTATGCAGACACCATTTAATTGAGGAAATTGATAATGTTTAAATGGGTATCGTTTTTGATCGATTTTCATCCGACTAGACCTATAATTTTTCAAAATATTCTCGACTATCGTCTCCATCATTTAGACGCATGCCTTTTTAACATATATCGAAACGGTTTTAGATGATCAAGACTCATTTTCATTGTTAAATAGTATATAGAAAGCTATTTATAAGGGTATATTTCCATTCCTATTTTTTCTCTGTGATAACTCTTTGAAAGTTAGCGAAGTTGATTTCTCGATAATTTTACCGGAAAGTAAATTAGGCAGGTCGATAGGTCAGGAGCTAAGGAGGCCTAATATGCATGCAAATCTCGTGCGCATCTGTTTCTGTGTCTAACGCTGAGTAGGCCAAATATGCATGCAAATCTCGTACAGCAGCCTTTGTGTTTGACGTCAGTGGGCGAGGACTATTGAAATCGGCATGAGAGACCGCGTGTAATTTAAATCTATGTCTACATTTTAAAAGTCTAAATCTACACTTTTATTTCACAATGAAATGGAAATATAAGGAATCACTACCTAGTTAGTATATTGTGCCAGGGGCATCATGGATAGTTGGAAACCTGGAATAAGAACTAAATATGGTATATTACATATTTTTGCCCCCTTTCAGATTTCAACAATATTTGTGATAAAAGATGGACATGGGTCTACCTTTTCAATTATAACTTCATTTTATTGTTCTGATGTCCCCGTTGCCTAGCAACGTCCATGAAAAAAATGTTGAAAGCTCTTAGATTTGATATTTAACAGCTTTGGGAATTAATAACCAACAACAATATTTTCATTTTAGCTTTAATGATCATATGTACTGTTTGAAAGTTCCTAAACATTGCATTAACAAATTTATTTTGATGGGAAAAACACCAAAGCAACCACTCAAACCCATCTAAGCAACAGATATTCTTGTTTCATCAACTTTCATCAACAACATGAAATTGTTCGTACGTACAGCATGCTCTTGTGTATCGAATCAACTGAGATATAAACACTCTTAGTGATGAAGGTGTATTGCTGCATAAGTAAGGGAAGTTGAAGATAGAAAAGTTACAGTCATTACGTTTATTATTTAGCTTGGTTGTTAGTTACCATTAACGTCTTTTTAAGAAAAGTATCCAAGTATGAAACAGATGTGTCAGACTCCCTGGTATCTTTAATTTCAAGCTTACCACGATATATTGTATCGATATTTAAATTGAAAAAAACACTAATGGTAATCTAACAACCAAACTATATGATAAACGTGATGACTTTTTTCTATTGTCAACTTCCCTTACTTATGCAGCAATATACCTTCATCACCTGCATACGGAGTTTATATATCTCAGTTGATTCGATACGCAAGAGCATGCTCTACGTATGCACAATTTCAAAAACGAGTTAAATTATTGACAAGCAAATTGAAGAAACAAGAATATCAGCAGTCTCGTTTAAAGTTTCATTTCGTAAGTTCTATGGTCGATACAATGACCTTGTCAGCAAATACAATTTATCATTGAGTCAAATGCTGATTGACGTTTTTCATACCAATTGTTAGTCCATTATTTATACACTGAATTGACGACGGATTTTTCCCCGTTATATCCTGATCATGACAAGGAGCACACGGCGGGTGTGACCGGTCGGAAGGGGATGCTCACTCGACCATGGCACCTGATCCCACCTCTGATGTTTCGGGGGTCCGTGTTTGCTCAGCTCTTATTTTGTATTGTTTCATGGACTTTGAGATTGAATACTGTTCGTTATGTCCATATCCTTCATCGACGTAGGAATGGAAATTGCTATTGTTAATTGACAATACGTCGTCGATATATCTAAATGTCGAGTTGAATGCCACAGCAAGTGTTTTCTTCTTTTCATGCATAAGATTTTGCACAAATTCTGCTTCATATGAAAACAAAAATAGGTCTGCTAATAAC
The DNA here is from genome assembly GCF_032062105.1 of Saccostrea cuccullata. NCBI lineage: Eukaryota > Metazoa > Mollusca > Bivalvia > Ostreida > Ostreidae > Saccostrea > Saccostrea cuccullata. The sequence continues at coordinate 22,326 of NW_026938998.1, read as the reverse complement.
GGAGCGCAATTGGCACCCATGGGAATTCAAATAGATTGTTTGAAGACCTGGTCTCCGAAAACCACATAGATATTGTCAATCAGAAACACAATCATCTTTTTATGTCAACTTCAGAGTACTAGTGTGTGCAATCAGAATGTGTTTTAATAAAATGATTTTGCAAATGACCAATGCCCAGGTAAGTAAATTTATGAGTTCCATTCTTAAAAAAGCAGCTGACAATGATATCATAAATCCTGGACTTTAATTTATCGTGGGGAATGGTTGTGTATAGAGTTGAAAAGTCGTAAATTTTTAAGCTGTTGATTTTGGTAAAATCTTGTGATCGTCCAAAAGTTTTGGGAATTTTTGAGTATCTATATCTGATTCACACCACGTCTTGAATATATTGTTGCTATATTATTGCACAATACTCTTGCAGTTTTTCCCTCACTAGTTCAATTTCTTAGTGAGGAGTAACGAAATGGCTTGGTTGAACATTTACTGGAACCCGCAATGTATCTTTGTTAGGACTTTTATGCAGTTTAGAAATCCAGTATATATAAGATAGGTCAAATTCATTTTGGCTCTGTCGGATTTTAAACATATTCAAATCTGACATATGATTTTGAAGAATTTCTTCCTTAGAAATGGAAGTATAAGTATAAGTAGGATTACCACTGGTAGAATTCAATCCAAGTTCTTCTAAAATACAATTTAAATAATGAGCCTTACATTTGAAGACGCTGTTATATGCTTTGTCGACAGGAACCAGTACATACTGATCATGTAATCTATCTAATTCTTTTTTCACTTCTTGATTATTGAACACAGAAGGATAAATGGTTTTTATATTGCTCCTCAATCTTTTAATACGCGATCTTAACATGGATCTGATACGTGTAATCCATTCTGACAAAGTGTCAACGTCTTCTTTTTTATATCTGGCTCATCGTTTTGAAAGAGAATAAATTGAAGTCGGCATAAATACTCTCAACACATACAAAATTAACGTAATTAGATAAAGGGTCGTACAACTTATATCTGTTTACTTGAACCACGTGGATTCTAAAATGACACTAACCTACACTGTAGGGTTTACGATGATAATTGAAATATGAGGAAAAAGCACTTCTCAAAGCAAAATAGCATAACTCTTCCATAATTAATCGTTAAAATTTTAGTCTGCATTCAGACGAGTTTAACAGAATTAAGTACAAATGTTGACGTTTTGTGTATTGGGGTCCAGGAATGAAAAATCCACCAAAGCATATGTTAATACAGCAAAATATAAAACAAAATATTTTTCTGCAGTTCCATTACAATTTGCATTTCAAATGGCAATTATTTTATATATCATTGGTGCATTTGTATGTTGAATTAACATTTATTCTTTCTTTCAAAGCCACGGAGGTACGAGAAATGATAGGTTGTATCAACAAACCCATGGAGTAGATCCTTCGCCAGCCACGCGTCTTCATCTCCAAACTATTTTTTTCATTATGAAAGTTGCTTTTCAAGCCCCATGTTCAGTTTCTCTTTTTTTGGTCTACTTTGTCAATGTAGTAGGCCTACTGGGCTTCCTTCTCTTACCATGCTGTTTTGTTTATGAAACTACGCATGCGTGCATAGCATGGATTGTCGAAAACGAACAAGTTGCGATGTAAATATTTATTGGCCATAAATAATTATTAATTAATTCTAATGAAATAATCAGAATTATTTACTTATGAATTTGTATTTTTCTAAAGTGTATACATTTATGAGTAGTAAAAAAAAATCCAAATCCTATCAGAATTTTTTTTCAAGCCTGTTTTTTGATGAGATGCGCCGTATAGTCACTTTAAATCTGCTAAAACATGCATGTTTTTAAAAGTTTATGTTATGTCTTCCACTTGGGAAATACATCACACTCTAATCACAAACATTCCGATGTAATATGTAGCATAAAAGCAAAGGCCCAACAATTAATATGAAACACGTCACCAAAAATACATAAAGGATATCGTAGTTGAATATTGAATGAATTCACGAGTGGGACAAATTTCGCACGAATGAAATTAATTACAAATCTAAATACAAAACATTGAATTTTATTTAAACTACATTTTTCGTTTGATTTTCCTTTTCCTTTGCCTTTTCTTTGCACATTGTCGTAGACTGTGATGTCACAGTAAAGTTGTTTAGACGTCCATTGCAATACAATTTTGTAAGATTGAAAAATAAATTGCACAACAAAATGATCAATTTAAACAAGAATGCTGATTTTCCTGTTTCAGCAACTTGTTTGTCAATAACTTACTTGAAAAAAGACGTTAATGGTAATTTAACAATCAAGCTTTATGATAAACGTGATGACTTTAACTTTTTATTTGTCGACTTTCCTTACTTATGCAGCAATATATCTTCATCACTTGTATACAGGGTTTATATCTGTCAGTTGCTTCAATAAGCAAGAGCATGGACTACGTAAACATATTTTAAAAAGAGGTAAGTTATTGACAAACAAGTTGCTGAAACAGGAATATCAGCATTTTCGTTTAAAGTGATCATTTTGTAAATTCTATGGTCGACACAATGATCTTGTCAGCAAGTGCAATTAATCATTAAGCAAAATGCTGACTGACGTTTTTCATACGAAGTTTTACTAATCCAGTTAAGCATAGAGATTCACGTCGAGATACTTTTGACTTCGCGCCGCGTAACCTCTAGTATCCATTATAAAAGTTCTCGCCGCTGAAACCCAAAGTGGAAATAAATTATTCAAATAAAACTTCATGCTTTAAATATTAACAAATATATGAAGAAAAATTGAAAGTTTAATTTTTTGTCAGTGTTTCTTTCTGATTTTTCTTTTAGATTATGTAATGTTAGAGTAGCTACTCTCATCACCTGCAATGAGAAAATGACAAAATTATGCACATACAATTCAAAAACAATATTGCCTTTGGCTACATAATTATGAATAAGGAGCTTGAAAATTATTTTAATTGTTTAATTTAAATAATGATGCATTTTGTCCACTTTGCATGAAGAAGGATGAATCATAAATTTGTGACTAGGGCATAAAAACTGATTCCTGGACATTTCAGAGGTGGGATCAGGTTCCTCTTTACAAGTCATATCCGCCATAAGCCTAATGTATTGATCAAGAAAAAGAACACATTGTAGTCAAATTAAAAGCAATAGAAGAGGTCTAACTATAGATATGAAACAGGTCAGCCGAAACATAACCCAGTGGTAAGCTATGTTACTCCTCCAGGGAACTTCACCTTATCTTTGTAATGTCCAGGGGTCCGTGTTGTATTCCATCTTCACACTGTTCTTATACTTTATAAACATCGATCACTGCTCGTTATCTTCCCCTTTTTATTGTTTAATATAACGGTCAAAGACTTTAAACGATGTTGTTGAAATCCCCGTAATACCAACTTATGTGTGAGTAGTTTGCCTCGGTTAAAAAATTGATCATACTCAGAGTATGCTCTTTGAATCAAAGGAAAAAATGAATGTCTATTCTTTATTTAAAAAAATATGTATAGACAGTCTTGTTAATATTATTTTCAATTTTCTACTTTTTACTTGTGATCTGGAAAAGATTTGTTGTATTTTCTCATGAGAACTATAAAAATATTATCCCTTATTACTGTAATAGTAACAAGACTAGTACTTACCCTGAGTATTGACTGTTTCAGTCTTCTTATCAACATCTGACACATCAATTAATTCCAGGTATTGCACTCTAAAAAAATGATTAAATTTAGCTAAAATACGCTTTAATAAGCCTTATTATACTTCAATGACCCCTATATATAAAAATTCAGAGAAATATGCATGGATTATTTAAACGCACTGCTGCATCGTAATATGATCAATACATGCAATAGATTTCCAAATTGTTAAGGTATTTACAACTTTGATAATTTTTCATAAATACCTATTTTCTGCTTTATTGGAGTCTGAAATGAAGCAAAGTAATTATACATTGTTAAAGAACAAACTAGCTATACTACATTGAAAAATTTGCTTCTTTGTTCGTGACATTTCATAATTATATTACCTTTTATCTTTTCATAAACATTTGTATCAGTTGTTTCTAAAAGAAACGAAGAAAAAATAATTGAAAGAAAAAGTAATATCAGCATATTCCGATGAAATTCAGATAGATATCAAACAAAAGTATTGATATTTATTTGAAAGACATACATATTCAGAAGTACATTGAAATATATTCTACTCTTTTTATATCAGTTGTGCAATAGACGTCAGATATTAACCTTTTTCAAAAAAGGGTAAATATTTGACATTCTTCATCATACAGTGAACTTTTTACAAAGATTATCTAATCAAGCAATACCTGTTTTTGAAATTCCCTGGTAATGGTGATCTTCATCGGAGATAATTACATTTGTTCTGTGTTCACTTTAAAAAAGTAAGTATAGCCATTACTTATCACTTATCAATTGAAGTCAAGGGAACCTTAGAAAATTTGAAAACACTTAATATTTTTCCAAGGAATAAGAATTGAAAGAATGTTATCAGACATATTAAAAAACAGACATTTTAACTGATCTTTATTTATTCAAAACTATCCCACTCTATTATCTTTTTTTAAATCATCACGTTTTGATTACTGTTTTAGGAATAAGACATGAAATAACAATTCTTCATGGAATTAAAAGACTTCTTAAATTATTACCTGCCCAGGGTCTCTTTATTTCTGTCTATAATAGGAAATACACTTTACACTGTCATATATATTTAACAATAACAGCATTTTTAACGATATTCAATGGATATCAAATAAATTAAAAATAATATCATCTATTTTATGCATATAAAATCAGATGACTTTATTTTACGGGAATAGGTATCAATTTTTGGTCGGGATCGGCTGCGGCCTTGGGTATTATATCAATCTCTCACCAGAGGGCGCGCTCCGCTTACACCTCTGTTGTCGTCTAAAAAGTAGCGCGGATTGTCAAATAATTATTTGTCGACAAAAATTGTATAAACATTGATTGTTTTGTATGATTTCTCAATGATGTTACGTGTTTTAAGCTCTTTGGTAGTAAATATTTCCTGACTTTGTCTCCTTGGTTTCAAAATAAAAATATGTGTAAAAATTCAGAACAAAATAGTGCCGTATATATTGAAGCTATTTTAATATATATCCAAATTTTGAAAGAACAAAAGAAGTACTATAGATTGATATTTCTAATTTCATTTAAAAAAATTACCAAGTTGGTAGAAATCTATAATTTATTTTCGTTTTACAAGATTCTTGTAATTTAGACAATAACAGAGGTGTTGGAGTGGACGCGTAAAACGCCCTCTGGTGAGAGATTGGTATTATATAAGTCGGAAAGCTCGGGCTCAACATTCTTTTCATCAACTTGCTGGATACAGAGTAGGTTGAATATTTCTTTGTCAAGTTTTTTCATAATATTTGTAAGAAATTTTTTGCATCGGTCATAAATATATTTAGATTTTGGTTAATGGATAATAAAGTTGTATTTTCTTAATGTTATTCTAATTCAGCGTATATATTTTCTCTGGATTGTGCTGAATTAACAGCCAGATTAAATGTGACACAACTGCCATTATGAATATATTGTTTCTATTTTTGCCCATAGCATATTCAACCAAAAAAGTTTGTCTCTAGTGAATTACAGTTAGTAATTTTTTGTTTGTTATTTACTTTAACGAGCGGCAATGCCTACCAAAAATAAGAATAACAGGAACGCAGACTGAGTGACAACGAGGGGAAAGCATCAAGGTCAAAAAGGTCAAGGCAAAAGCGACCAGCGGTAGCGGTTGACGATAATCCTTTGTTTGTTATTTACTCTAACGAGCGGCAATGCCTACCAAAAATAAGAATAAGAGGAACGCAGACTGAGTGACAATGAGGGGAAAGCATCAAGGTCAAAAAGGTCAAGGCAAAAGCGACCAGCGGTAGCGGTTGACAATAATCCTACAGTACAGGAACCAGGTCTTTCAGGAAGCATCGCCGCCCACAGAGAATATAGTTGGTGCCAGAAATTCAAACTCTCCCCCAGCACCTGTGCCTGCTTTGGCCATTGAATCTCAATCAGGTACAAGCATTGGTTATGAGAATCAATATGTAGATAGCATTCATTCACTATTGGCTAGCAATGTCTCTAACTCGTTGAAGTCTAAATCATTAGTTCAGCATACATAGAGATTAATTTGTTGTTTGATAACATTTCCCTAACAGAATCTTCAAAAAAAAAATTAATGAAAAAGGGGAGTTGGTCACCAGAGAGGTTGTTCAACCTAGCAATAAGATTCAAAATATCAATAAATGGACAGATGCATTCTTAGTTTACGCTAGCATTTATGCTTCAGCCCACCCAGAATCTTATCAGGGTTTGCTGAAATATTTACATGACATAAGACTCGGGGTATCAAGATGTGGAGAAGGGGATTTGGAATGGAAGAAATATGACGAGCAGTTTCGACTTCGCCGCAGAATCGATCCCACCGTAGATTGGTCTAAAGTAGACTATGAGTTATGGTTGATGTTAATGTCATCATCCCCACAATCTAAACTAACAATTAAACCAAACAGCTCAGCCTACAACAAGTGCTATAATTTCAACTTCAAGGGTCATTGTGACAGACCTTCTTGCCAGTACATGCACAAGTGTATTAAATGTTCTGGGAGTCATCCACAATATGTTTGCCCTCAATCTAATTATGTTGGTAAGTCCACAAGTTACCCAAGGGTACCACTGCAGCGGCATCCCTAAGTTAGACCCCTTATGTCACACCCAAACCAAACCCCAAGACCACAAAGGTATATGGGCCCTAGGAAATTCCCCTATTAATGTTGAAAAGTTAAATGAATATTTGCAACTATATCCAGACAAATATGCTGCTAATTATATAAAATATGGGTTTTTAAAGGGTTTTGAAATAAATTATAGAGGCTCAAGGTGTTAGTGTTTTCAAAAAATCTTAAGTCTGCAATTGAACACCATGATGAGTTGATGGAGAAGATAAATAAGGAAATAAAGCTTGGCCGAATCATGGGCCCTTTTGATCAACTTTCAATTTCTAACCTCCACATTTCGCCAGTTGGCATTGTCCCTAAATCTGATGAAGGGTGGCGAATGATTACCCATTTATCCTATCCTAGTTCCCAGGGGATCAACGACTTTATAGACCCAGATTTATGTACAGTGCAGTATGCATCTTTTGATAGTGTAGTCAATATGATCGCAAATTTGGGAAGGGGCGAATTGTTGTTCACTTTGTTGCTTATCTGTCACCTAAGAAGTGTTCCTATGCTAAGGCTAAATCTTATCTATCTTCTATTAGTTTTCAATGCCAAATCCATAATTGGGTTGATAAAACAAAGAACGTTTTGTTTGTAAAGGTTCTTGAGGGTATGAGAAGAAGGTATGTCTGCAGATGCAAGGCTACCTATAACCTTGCAGTTGCTTACTAAAGTTGTTAGGGTTTTACCGTGCATTTGTAGTGATAGTTATGAAACAAAATGGTTCAGAGCTGCTTATTTATTAGCCTTCTTTGGTTTTCTCAGAAAAGGAGAATTCACATTGTCTACTGGTAATAGTTTTCATACAATTTTACAAGTGACTGATGTTCAATTTCAAGCTAATGACTCCAAGGTTTTTGTACACATAAGAATGTCAAAATGTGAGCAGGATAGAAAGGGGGTTTCTTTAGCTATTGTTAAAAGTGAGGGAATCCTGTGTCCAGTAGCAAGTTTGATAGATTATCTTGCAGTAAGACCAAAAATTAAAAGGCCATTATTTATCCACTATGGAAAAATCCCCTTACCAGGTAGCATTTCTCTTTAGTTTTGGAAAAATCACTTCAAGTTTTGGGGTTTCAGGCGCATTATAGGGCCCATTCATTTCGTATCGGTGCACCCACTGCAACATTTGAATCGGGTTGCTCACAAATCTTGAATTGGATAGATTGAAAATAAATATCTGGTGGCAGGGATATTCAGGTTTGAATGTTTTGGGGCTTAAAAGAAAGCTTTTATTTTTTCCGACAGAATACGAGGAATCCCCTGACTTTTTGGCTATTCACTGTGGCGCAAACAATATAGGGTCAATTGATCTGTATACTCTCATTGAGAAAATTAAATCCCATCTAAAGATTATTAAGACTCACTTTCCACATTCTACTTGTTTGGTCACAGATGCTGCCACGAAATAAATGGAGGTACTCGGGGGACAATAAAGCAATGGAGCGATCCTGTCTTAAGGCCAATAAGGTAGGTGCTTCATTAGTTTTAGAGTTGGGGTTGTTACATAAAGTACTCTGATTTATTGAAAAACATGTCACAATTTCTGTTGCCAGATGGAGTACAGCTCAATGACCTAGGAAATAAACTCTCTTTATAATATCCAAGGGGGGGGGGGGCTAGAATTTAAAACAAGGCAATGTGTATCCTTGAACAAAACATAAAGAACATTGGTCCGTGGGGACTCTTTTGTCAGTTGCTTGGGTGCTCCCCCATGTGTGGTATGACTGCGAACTCTCCTTTGGTTGTTCGCTGTCATGTGGCGTTTTGCACACACCAAAGCAACTGAGGCCTACATAAACTTTGTATTGTTGTGAAGTTTTCACCATTGAACTGTGAAGGGGGTTGAAGTGTTGAACCATTTTATATGCAAAATATTTGCTGATATGTTGATATGATTTGTTTTGTGCTTGAATTGTGCATATAACTAATTTCACTTAAATAAGTAACCTTAAATAAGTAACCAACCAGGGTGGTCATTTTTGAACATGTGACTTGTTTGTGTTGATGAATTTTGTTGAATTTATGTGGATTTGCCCAAAAGTTGTGTGTATTACTTGGCATCCCACAAATACTATACCACAGCCAACGTTCGCCAAAAAAGGTTAAAACAAACATCTTGTTGTCATTTCCCTGTATAAATAATGCATTTTTCACTAATCCATGTTAAATATTACTTAAGTATCTTTTTCCCTGATGTCAAAATTATGTTTTCACCTTTTTCAATAAAAAACAAAGTTCGAAAAACAACAGGTAACTTACCTTTACTTCTCATAGGATATATATTTGATATTAATTACAACATTTATTTATCTGAATATTTACGAATCTAATAGAAGACAATTACAATCAAGTCTTTTTGTTATCTTGACTTTTTCATTAATAAACAAAATTGTGAAAAAATGCAGGGACTAACCTTCATTTTTTCTTTCTTTTCTGCATTTGCATAAAGCATAGGCAACGATCAGCAGAATAGTGGTAAATACAGCGCCACCTAACGTCCCTCCAATTATCTGCTCTGTAGGACATCCCTTACTTGTATCTAAGGAAAAAATCTGCTATTAATATGTTTACTAATTCCAAACTTACAGAAAGAGGATCAATGTACATACCCTCCATCCTTTCTGGGTCTGTTACACATGAGTGGTTATTGGACAGAGCGATGCCGTAGTGGTTTGAGGTCAAAACTCTAAATATATATACCGATCCAGGCTTCAGGTTGGTAACTTTATACGTGTTTATTTCTATATCATCTGTTATATTCATTTTTTCAAAAGATGCATTTACAAACAAGTTTTTATTTTCGCTGAGCTGAAGAGTATGGTGTATGTTACCAATAGAGTTTGTGAAGGGCGACGTCCATAAAATGTAGGCTTCTGTAGACCTACAATCAACATGTACCAATACCGACGCAAGTGGTGTATCTAGAATGAAACAAAGATATGGATTGTTTGATTTATATCATTATCATTCTTTTCCTGAATAACTTTAGTGTTCTGAATTAAAAGGTACAATATTGAAAGCTAAATATTCAATGTATTCACAGGAATTGAGACAAATGTCAAACATTATTATTAAAAGGTGTAATGTATAGGCGTTTGTTTCTTCGGCAGAATTGTAACACTCACATTGTACAGTTACATCAACAGAACCACTGGAGTTCCCAACAGAGTTTGAAGCTGTACAGGTATATGTACCCCCATCCTCAATGGTGGCGGTCTGTATAACGTAAAGTTGACCTGTGGTCACTACAGTGGAATTATTAGAATTTATCTTAGTCCAGCTGTACTTAGCATGGTCTTCTGGATTTTCAGTATAACAGTATATCCAAACATTGCTTTGCTCAGTTACTACCCTCAACATACTGCCTGGTAAGATTTTTACATCTGAAATATCTAAAATAGTCATAAAATTTTAGCGATCTCAAGAACATCCTTTAAATCCTTTCATTAGGAAAAATCTAAAATAAGAAAGATGTCACAGTCATAAGTATACACATCATTTGAGATTAAATCTGGTTTATAATACAAAGGATTTGCTTAAACATTCTGTTGTTGCTTTTGTTTTTAATTTTTGAAGCTGTTAGCATGAAACACGAGAAAAAGGCCATTTTCTAAAATATTTATAGCATTACTGATAATTAGCTTTTGTCATCCTTAATCTTCATAAATTCATTTTAAAAAAGACTACAGATTTCAAGATAACATCTACCTACAGAAACTTATTAAATCTTAAAATAAATATTAATTAACATCACCACTACTCTTATTTTTCATTTGAACAGAATATAAAAATCAGTTCAACAATGAAAAATTGTCAGCCCTTTAAATTAACAAGGTAATAGAAGAATGGAAAATGGCACCATCTCCCATTTTTTTCCTATTTTCTTTTCTTGGAAATGCATTGACAGAATCTTTACAAGAATCGAATAAAGAGAAAAGTTTGTTCCCATTATTTTATTTTAGTGGTAAGTTATGTATTGTAAAATGATTTTGGCTTATTTGATTTTTTTTAAATAAAACTATTAAATGAAATAATTATGAAAATTAAAGAAACTCAACTAATATGATTCTAGTACACACATTTCACGTCTATGGTATATCTGTTGGATTCTACACTACGTCCCTGAGTGTTGCTCGCTATACAATACACTTGTTGACCATTATCTCCTATCACGCCAGTAAACCGCAATACTGAGGTCGTTCTCACCAGGTCTTCTTGATTTTTATCTTCTGTGGGCGTGGCCTGACTGGTGACGTCAGAAGTTGCTTTAAACCACGTGATCTTGGCTGATGGGTTACAGTAGTCTGTTTGACAGGTTAGAGTTATCGTCTCACCTCTGTTGACTGTTAATTGAGACGGGGTCAAGACCAAACCAGACACAGGTACTGTAAATATAAATTCTTATAAAAGATTCCTTTCAAAAACAGTAAAAGTCAAATATCGTGATTAAATATGAAACAATAATAAAACGAGCTAATAAGCAATACATAAAGGGACATGTCTTTGCTTTTATGAAAAAGCCCAGAATTGTTTAAAGCTCATTAAAATTCAGAAAACTTAAGAAATAAAGATCTAGAGTGTAAAACTATTTGACAATCTGTTAATTGAAGGAAAGTGTATTTCTTAAAACAATGTTGAAACATGTCAAGTGTATAAAAAGAGTATGTCATCATTACTGCTCATCTCGTTTATTGTCAAGCAGATGTTTCTAGACATCACTGCTAATCTGGTTTACATTACCAACATAACAAAATTTTAAGCCATAGGAGATTGAAGCTTCAGATCGTCTTTACACTCCAATGAATTAATTTGATGACCACAATTCAACGTATACGTGAAGAAAACATACGGTATTTTTGAGCCACTTGTTATTAGGATTAGAGGAACTGAATACATAACAAACTAATACATTGTCATAGTAATGATGTTTTTTTTTTTCTTTTTAACTACCATGTATTTCTAATTCATAAAAAATGTCTTCGATTTAATGCTTTGAGATTATAAGTTATTTTTTAAAATTCGTTTGGATAAATTAAAAAAAATTCCACTTTATCTCATACGTGTGGGCGATACAGGTCGTTGGATAAACTTGTGCTTTATCAACGGGTAGATGCTTTATCAATAGCACTTCCGGTTTTGACACGATCCCTCGCTTCAAAATTTTATTTGAAACTTTTATTTGTGATCCCTATTATTGCCCTAATAAAATGAATGATAAAGAGCGATAATATCGTTAAAAGCCAGAAAAAGGCTCGTATATGTCAAAGAAGTGTCTTATTTTATCAAGGAACCTGTATTGGCTACTTAAAAAATAGTTACCCCCCCCCCCCCAGTTTAAATCGTTTTCATTTCAAAGTAAAACCTAGCAGTTAAGTTTTATTTTTATAAGATTCCTTTAACATCTCCAAAAATGCTTTCTTATATTATACTACGTATGCCTACCTAGTAACATAATTGTAACTTACCATGGATCAACAATGAATCTACCAGTAGGCCCCATAGCCTTGCCTATCACGTTAATAAAACAAATTTTGTACTGCCATCGTCCAAACGAGTTCATTTTCATGATCCAATGGTCCTTACAACTTTAGTCATAATTCCGTTGGATGTAAAGCTCCAGCAATTGTCACATTATGTTTTCAAAGACACAGATAGCAAAAATTCTAAATTTTTAACAAGATTATGTTTCTTTTTAATGTCAACATCAACGGTGCTACGTCATCAAGTTGTACGTCATCAATTTGAATTTAGCAATCATTCATGTAGTTTCACAGGGAAAGTTCAAAGTTTTGTTAAAATGAAAGTCGTTATGAGATTATCTTGAATATGTTCAACATTTCTATAATTGTTGTGATTTGATATTGGCTTTATCCAACTTTTTGAAATGGTGTATATTGCCGGTCGGCAAGCCTCGCAATATATACACCATTTCAACTCATTGGATAAACTTTATATCAAATCACACAATATAGATATCCTCTATTTATCATATCATCTTCACATATATATACTCTTAAGTAAATTCTGAACTTGAAATAAAAAAATCGGTGTTTTTTCACATGTAGATTTCATATTATGTTCCTTTAAATTGTCTTATTATGTTCACTTGTGACATTAATGATTATGGTATTGCTTTGTACGGATGGCGGTTCACAATACATGGTTATTTTGTGCCAAGAAGAATCAACAGTTAATGATATCCTGTAGGTCTGGTTGTTTGGACACTCTAATGAAGCAAATAACTGACATCCTGTACACGAAGAATATTCAAACATACAAAATCTTTTTCCATAACTGAAGGCAGCTCCCGGTTGACCATTTGCGTAGAAACATTCAAGAGATATTGTCTGGTTGAGAATAACATCAGATGCCGGTATTACTGACAATGTTGCTAATCCTAAAATAGATGATGAAAATATACACGACGTTTTATGCGTAAGGAATGAAGAATTAATGAGAGAGCAAGGTGAACAAAACTGGAAGCAAAATCTTATAAATCAAAATAACATATTGATCTTTACATGCATTGTCTTGTTATTAGACAGTGGTGTAATGGAAATAAAAAAATGTTCTTACAAATGTCGATGCACAAATCACTTTTCTATTTGTCTCAATAAATTATTATAGGAATCGTCAATTTCAATGGCGTATTGGCGTATTGGCGTATTAGTATTGTTTCTCAATACGATTTAAAGTGAAATATTCAAGTGCTTCCCTATTCTATCATTATTATGTTCATTACTTTGTACATTATCTTGATTATGTTTTTTACTTCGTACATTATCTAGATTATGTTCATTACTTTGTACTTGGATTATTGTACTGGTGTTCCATCCCTCCTGTCCTACTTGCCGACTGCAGTAGACTTCCTGGTTGTGAATGGGCTTTAACAGTGTCAGATTAAACAACCAAGGATCTCCAAAACTACACTCTATAAACGCCAATTGAGTTTCATTTGAACATGCTTTGAATGACCCACCACCGATACCAAATATGATACGGTTCCCCTTGTTGTCCAATGTAAAGAACATATAAATTCCACCTGAATCTGTGGAGTGACAAGTCAGCGCTAAAGATTGTCCCTCCTTCACAGTGGCAGGTGATTTGGGGGTAATTATAAGTTTTGGACCTTACAAAAAAAAGAAGTAATGTATTTGGTGACAGTTATGTAGAAATAAATTAAACAAGTGTTTGTAAGATGCTATAGAGTAACAAAACATATAGTAATATATTTAGTTTTGGCAAGCATGTAATTAAAAGAGAAATGGTTTTTAAAGATTTATTTCGGTAATTTGATATGAACATAGTTCTGTTTAGTATTGGAAAAGTTAATTGGCACATATACTTTTAACAATTATATACATGTAGTAGAATTGTGTTTTTTTAAATATGTAACTTACTCGTTATTATGAGAGTTCTGTTATCTATTGGAACTGATAAAAGCGTGTAAGTAAATATCCCTTCATCCTCCTTACTAGCGTTGGTGATGCATACAGAAACATGTGAAGTATTTGATTGACAGGAAAAAGATCTATTCCAGGCACCTTTAAGCATAAGACCTATTTCTATACTTCCACTAAACTGCATGCAGAGTACTCTCTCCTCTCGTAATATATCTCTATCAGTTGTTCTTATTTCGGCTTGGGGAAATGAAATACAACCTTCTCCCCCTTTTTCTATATACACTAAAGGCGAGGATCTGTCTGTAGGAAAATAAAAAAAAAACATTTTGAAAAATGTGAAGCCATATATTTAAGGCTCCATTTATCCACAGATGAACATGTCATATTTCTATCACTGTTGCTTTTCCTCCTGTATAAAAATGAGGATATCTTTTAAATAATGTATGTTTACCCTCTCCCGACTAAAGGTAAAACTTTTGGATCGGTAGGTAGGTGGGAAAATCTTTTCCCGGAAAATTTCAACATATTTGCGGACGGGATAAGAATAATAAAACGAAAAAACATCGTGTTCTGGGATGTAAAAAAAATCAAGTTTTGAGTCAAGGCATTCTAAGATGACTAGATTATTGAAATTTATTGATATCCACAAACAGAAAGTAAAAGGGTACAAATAAATCAATACTTCTAAAATCACTGAAGGTCTGCATGAAATGATTAATAGAAATAAATGAAATACATGTAACGTACTCACTGAAACAAAAGAAAACAAACAATACCCAAAATTGAACAAAGTGAAAATATCTAACGTCCATTGTTTAATATTTTATATTTCTTCCTGGTTTATCTATACTTATAAAATTAATCAATTTTGCAAAAAAAGCCCCGAAACGGCTGCCTACAAGAGTTCTTACTTAATCCTTTAGGAATATATTAGGTATTCATAAGATGATGTCCGTAAATTATAATTAGATTTCACTCTCATAGTAATTACGCTAAATTGAATTAAAAGTCTACTTTCATTTTCGGTTAAAAGCCTCGAAATAGCCCACAAGAGAAAAGGGTGGTGGTTCTGGTTGGCGGATCTACGTTGCTGGCATTTTTAAATGAAACTGACAACAAGCAATGTTTAATTATTTCATAAAACATCATTCATGAATTATACAATCACAACCTCATTTAAGGATAAATAACTATATACCCTCTCACTTTTGAAGCGGGAGGATATAATAAATTTCGATTAGTGGCGTTGGTTATTGTTTTACATTAAAAGTACAATATACAGCTAAACTTTAAAATTTCGAACACAGATATCTCGAATACCACGGATATGCCGAAGTAATGCTGCGGTCCCGACGAAAATTTGCTCCATAAATGATTAATCAAAATAAACCCCTATATGTCGAACGCGGTGGTGTGGAATACCACGGTTATCTCTAATCGAATTATATACCCATTTATGAACATCACATTGTACTATCTCGAAGTCCCAATAATTTTCCGCTCTGATGATAAAGTCCATTAGGTAAACTGAAACGCTTCATTGATAACACCCACCTGCCTGTCACGCACGGGTTACCTGTGTTCCTGTGATCAGCAGATAACAGCTCAATAATTATACGAGGTGTAACTCTAGCTTAAATTGATTTTAATTATGCAGGCCAAGTAATTATAATAAAACCAATCAATCAATCATTTATTTGAATCTCATCACCATTTTACAATAGCGTACAGAGACTACAAAAAACATATAGGTGATTTTATATACAACAATAGGTCTAGAAAGGCATGCGTGAGTAAGAAACTTAACAAAAACAAAAAAATTGTAGGTTACTATAAATGTGAAGTATGGGAATTAAGGCCGGGGAGCATATTTTATTTATTTTCTTTACAAAGGAGCACAATTTTCTTAGAAAGCAGTGTTTATTGTTGTTCATAATGTTTTTAAAACTAATTATATTCTGGAATTTTATGTGTTTTTCTGTTAAGCAAAGTTTTCTTTCTGTTTGTAGCGAGTTGCACTTTAAAATGTAATGAAACTCATCTCCGAGTTCTTTTAGATTACAATGGGGACAAATTCTATCTTGTCTTGGTATATTAAGCCAGCGTCCACTTTCAATTGGTAAATGATGATTACACGTTCGAAATCTACAAAATGTTATTAAGTCCTTTTTTGATAAAATATTAAAATAGTTTTCAAATTTTAGTTCGTCTTTGTATATTCTATAATTTAAAGCTTTGGGTGAGGTTTGAAGGATTGATTGCCAACTTTGTTTGAATTGATCCAATAATGTGAGTTTAACTTTCGCCTTTAACCATTTAATATTAATTGGGTTTTGTTCAAGCCATACATTTGAGAGTCCACAGTTATTTAAGATATTTCTAATATTTTCAAGCCAAACAATTTTCCCTCCTATTTCTTGATTTATAATGAAGCCTAATTTATAACATAAATTTGCAATTTTAATTTCCTTTCCAGTGATTAATTTTGACCAATAAGATATCATGCGCGTTTTTATTTGTATTTCCATGGGGTGTCGGCCAAGTTCGCCATATATCATAAAATCTGGGGTTGAATCTTTTAAATGGAGTAGAAGTTTACAAAATTTTAGGTGAACCCTTTCTATTATTACATTATTTGAAAATCCCCAAACTTCACATCCATATAACAAAATAGGTTGCACAATTTTATCAAATAGATCTAGCTGACACTGTATTGATAGGTTATGTAATCTTCCTTTTTTTAATACTTCGTATAGTGCTTTTGTTGCCTTTTCAGCTATTTTCTTTTTTGCCGTTTTAAATGAGCCAGATTTACATAATATAACTCCCAAATAGTTAAATTCTGTTACTACATCTATTTTCTTATCATCATACTGCATCTGTATATTTTCTTCACGTCTACTTTTACTGAATATTAATATTTTTGATTTGTCGATATTTATCTTTAAATTCCATTTTTTACAATATTTACAGAAGCTATCTAGTTGTTTTCGTAGCTCTTCAGAAGATTCTGCAACCAATACAGTGTCATCTGCGTATAAGATTGCAAATAATTTAAAAAATATATTTAGTTTGTTTTCAAACATCTCTGATATAGTTGATAAACCTTCAATATTGGATGCATTCAGGAAATCGTGTAAATCGTTAAGATACATAGAAAATAAAAACGATGACATATTTTCACCCTGTCTAACACCATTTGCACATTGAAAAAAATCTGACTGTTCTTGATTATAGACAATTCTGGATTTTATCTGACTGTACATATTCAAAATAATGTCATACATTTTGCCGTTAATATTGTGAGATAAAAGTTTAAACCACAATGCTTTCCTCCATACGTTATCAAAAGCTTTCTCAAAATCTACAAACAAACAAAATAGTTTTTTCTTTTTTGTTTTAAGAAGCTCAAATAAAATATGTATTGAGAATAAATTATCAATTGTTGAATAACCTTTTCTAAAACCTGTTTGATTTTCATGTATTACTTTAAACTCATCAGAAAATATATTTAGTCGTTCATTAAGAATCGATGTGAAAAGTTTTCCAACGCAACTTAGAATTGTAATTGGTCTGTAATTTTGTGGCTTACTTTTTTCGCCTTTGTTTTTATATATTGGTATAATATTTCCTTCTAACCAACAAGAGGGAATATTACCTGATGAAAAAATTAAATTAAATAATTTTTCATAAATTGGTAACATCATGTTCTGCGTTGCTTTGATATATTCATTTCTTATACCATCTTCTCCACTCGATTTACTATTTTTTAGCTTTTCTATAGCTTTTTTAATTTCATTCTGATTTATATATTTGTTAAGTTCTTGGTTAAGATCTATGCACTGTAAGCTAGAGATATCATTATCAACTATTTGGTTAATTTCTTCATCTATTTCCGGAGCTTTATTTAAATCTTTAAAATATCTATATAGTGTATCTATATCTATTGGTGTGTTTTCTTCATGTTTATTTCTTTTTTTATAATTATTAATTATTTTCCAATATTCTTTGGGGTTCTTATTTTTTATTTCTTTTAAATGTTTACTAAAATTGTTTCTATATTTAATCTGTTCTTTATCTATGACCTTTTTGTATTTTTTTTCATTTTCTTTATATTTTTTATGTGCATTTTCTGTACGTTTTCTAAAATAAAAAACTTTGCTATTCCGGTATTTTTTTCGTGCTTTTTCGCAAGTTTTTGTAAACCAAGGTTTAGAGTTCTTTGTATTTTTATTTATTTGTTTCTTTCTTTTACCGGTATTGACACCTATAGAATTTTTTGCTGCATCTATGTATATCTTATTTAATTTTTCCACAATTTCATTAATTACACCGTCCTTAGCGTTTTCTAACTTGTTTAAATCTAACAATGCTTCGACTTCATTTAGTTGATCAGTATCAATTGACTGTACATATATATGTTCCCTAGAAGGATCCCATGGTTTGATTTTTTCTACACATTCCGTTATATTTGAACAATTCATACTAAAATCATTTTTTTGTAGTTTTAAATACAAAGCTATAGGTTTATGAACATCAGAAAATAATTTGTTTTGTTCAAGTACTTGCATATTCATGATATACTTATGAATAAAATAATCACAAAGAAAATAGTCTACAGTGCTCGAACCTTTACACGTTACCTCTCCTAATGAGTTATCGCCAATACGTCCGTTTACAATTAACAACTTATTTAATTTGCACATTTCCAATAAAAGTTTACCATATGAGTTTTGAATTTTGTCTTCGTTGTTTCTTTCTAACACATCGTCTATAAGGAAATTTTCATCTTCCATGGTTTCAAAGATTTCACAAAATTGTTCATTTTTTTTATTATCAATGTTGAAAATTTCTATATCTGTTCCGGTTCGAGCATTGAAGTCACCTGCTAACATAACATATTTGTCACTATGTGCTAATTCTTGCATCTCTAGTTCAATTGCACTAAATAAATCCTTGTTACCGTATTTTGAATTTTCTGGAGGTATATATATATTTCCGATTAGTAGGTTTTTTTCAAAAAGCGTATATTTTTTTGAGATTTCTAACCACAGTACAGCTTTACATTCTGTTTCATGGATATTAATAAAGTTTTTTAATTCATTTCTATATGCTAATATTATACCTCCAGAGTTCACTCTACCATATTTAATTCTATTTTTCATCTTTATTTCAAAACCATCGATTTCAATTATATCTAAGTCATCTGTTTTTGTTTCTTGGAAGCACACTATATCATATTGCCCCACTAGCTCTTGAAACTCTGGATAGTTTAATTTTTTCTTTATTCCGCAACAGTTTAATGAGAGGATTTTTAATTCATTGTTTTTCTGCGCCCAGTTTCTCACGTTTGGTACATGTTCACACTCCCCGGAGAGTCCCTAGTGTTTTTCTGGGGTGGAATTGATTCTCCTGCGTTTGTTCGACGAGCTGCCGTATCTGCTAGGGGTGCGTTGTGGATACTTCAATGTCTCAGCTGGTCCGGAGTCCTCTGGGTCATATGGCCTTCCGTTCACGTATAAGATGTCCCTGACCAGTTTCACAGTTTCACCCTTGCGTCGTAGCTCCTTCATAATGGGATAGAGGCTTTTCCTTGCTTGCTCGATCTCGTCCGGAAATTGGCGATTTATTTGGAAGGGTTTCCCTTTCAATTTATATGCACATTGGAGTACGTAGTCGAGGTCACGTTGATAAATAAACTTTGCGACAATTGGTCGATTCCTTTTGTTGTTTTTCTGCCCAAATCTATGTACAACTGTGAATTCGATGTCGTAATCAATGTCAAGCTCTTCGGCTAAAAAACCTCGTAATGTCTCCTCTGTGTTCTCTGGCACATTCTCGTGGATACCTGAGAAAATCAAGTTATATTTCATGGATCTGCATCTGAGATCGAGTATTTGATCCGTTAGCTCTTCATTTTTTTCGATTAACTCCTCAATTTCGTTCTCTCTCTTAGATGCATAGTGTACAACTTTCGCCTCCATAGCGTCTAGCTTTATTTTCATATTCTGAAACTCATTTTCTGATTTGTCCACTTGCTCTTTTATCCTGTCAAAAACATTACTTATTCCCTGTAAGCTTTCATGAAACTCTGCGTTTGTTTGATTTATAGAACTTATTTCTCTCTCAATGGAATTTACTCTGTGTGAAAGCCTCACTACTTCTTCACACATTTCGTCGATTTTCTTGTTCCTTGTATCGATAACTGAGCTCATTTTATTGAGTCGATCGTTCAAGGAGACTCCCATATTTCTCACAAGCTCATATAATTTCTCTTAAGTAATTTCTTTCGATTCTTCACTTTCATATAATACAGCCCTAGCCTCTCCTAATATACTCACAGTTTCTTTTTCGGTCGACATTGTTGTTTACTAGTAGAAATGTTTGCTATAAATAGACGCCCCTGACTTGTAGAACGAGTTTTCTCAGCCCTATCGAACACGTACAATTGTTTGTTATCTTTGTTTACAGTAATTCAAGTCACATTTTTTACAAAACAGGAGTCAGTGTGATCAATTATTGCTATAAGTGCGATTAGAATACCTCTTTTCTTCGTTCTCTTGTCACAATATGGTAATTTAGCCCAAAATTTCTCTCTTCTATTTTAGTCCACCTTTCACATTCACATTCACGCATGCGCCGAAACCAGAAGTACTGTGAGCAATGAGCTCACTAAATGATACCCACCGCCTCCCATATGAATTTAATGACAGTGTCCATGTTTTGCTGTGGGAAACCCAAAAAATGTGTCAGGACAAAAAGTAAAATAGGAGGTGCACAATGTCAATATATAATAAAGATTCTTTGAAAGTTTTATCAAATTTCATTCTGTGGTATGAGAGGAGTTACGGATAAGATATGGATATCCAAAGCGTAATAGACAGACAAACGGACTAACCGATTACTATATACGCTCCCGCTTTTCAAAAGGGGGGGGGGTATAATTAAGATATTGTACTGAGGTACTATACTTTAATTAAAGTATGTTTATTCCTCCATGACATCTGATCCCATCTGTGGTGTTTTAGGTCCAGTTTTATTCTGATCCTATCTTGTATTGTGTATGGGGCTTTTGAACATGAATATTCTCCTTATCTTCATATATTTTATTTATTGTACTGTTTCTTAACTAACTGTACTTAATGCCGAAATTATAAATATTTGTTGTTTTTTTTGTTTGTTTGTTTGTTAAAAGAAGTTTTATTACTTGTGCTCTATATATTCTATTACACGACATATTAATTTGAAAATTTGTTTTTTGATTTAAAAAATACTTTTAAAACAATTATGAGAGAGATCATATTAATTACACAAGATTTAAAACTTTTTTGTCTCATTAAATTACTTGTTTAAACTCGGTAACTCGTATATACAGAAGATTCAATATATTGTAAATACATAGAGAAAATAGTTTTAGAGGAAATGTAAATTTGTTGATAATGATCGTGGAAATACCACAAGTAGGATCAGGTGCCTGAGAAAAAGAATCATCCATCAGCTTACTAGTAACAGAGAGTGTCACGTTTTCCCTGTAATCATCAACACCAATCCTCAAAGAGAACCGCCCGGCATCTTCCTTCTGTAAGTTGGTAATACAAATAGACATTTGTTCGCCTGATGCATTACAGCTAAAGGTTCTGTTCGGCCATCCGTTTGGAATTGGATAAACAATGCTAGACACACGATAACACAACGCTGTTCTATTTCTTACAATAAAATGTGTTATATCTTTTCCAATTGTGGAAAAATTTAGACAAATGTCATCTCCAACCTTCGAGTTCACGAGGATTCCAGAGTAGCCTACAAAACAAAAAGCGTTATTAATTTTTTTATAGCATTTTACTGTCTGTTGTTTATGTAAATGAAATAGTTAGAATCAGTACTGTTGTGAAATACGGTTATAACGTACATTAAAACAATACAAATTTGGAGCAGAGAAAACATGGACAACTAAAAACATCAGAGGTCGCATCAGCTGTTACGGTGGAGTATTGCCCTAGTATCTTCTTCAGATCTGTGACACCCATCATGTGTCTCTTGTCATGATTGGGCAAATAATGGTCTAACAGTTTGTGTAAAAAATATTAGTCAAACACTTTAATTGTGTCTCTTTCTACAATGCGGAAGTAGTTTTCATAA